>NC_090924.1:1461454984-1461758015 GCF_040938575.1 Ambystoma mexicanum | reverse complement strand
TCGCACCCACGCTGAGCATGTGTCCTGATTTGCGGACACTGTCCGGGTCCCTGAACATTTAAAAAGTACTTTCTTAGACACTCCAAAGTATTTTACAGTATAAATTCACCATTGCAGATGTACCAGACAATGACTCTGGCTTTCTACATACTTTTTGGAACTTTTGGAGCCTTTTTAGGGTGTTTGATCTGTCCGCAGAGAAAATATTAAAATTATCTTTAAACTGTAGAGTAATGCTTAAACATAACCTCGACGTGGAGCAAGGATTAGTTAATGGAGCACTTGGTACAGTTGTTGGCTTTCAAACATACCCACGTGACAACAACATTCAGTTTGTCAATATTCTCTTTGACAAACTATCAGAAGTAAAAAGGATAGGATGCTCAACAGCTCGATTCCTTCTTTTCAAAGACATGACATGTATGTACGCAGAGAACATACGCAGTTACCATTCGCAAATCACAAGGTCTTACCCTAGATAAAGCATTGATAGATATTGGGAACACAGTCTTTAAAGAAGGCATGAGCTATGTAGCACTATCACGCTTACGGTCTATTTCTAATCAACTTTGATGCAAGTATAGTAAACATTGATATTCCTTGCATTTTAGAATACAATAGACTATGGGCCTCATTACAAGTACTCCGGACCGGAATTAACACTGCCGGTAAAACCATACCGGCACCGTTTCCATGTCCGCGCAATCATGACCCACGGCCCCGGTAATAGGACCACCCTAAACCGCCACCGCGGAAATAGGGTTCCCCTTAAGTCCGTCTGCACGGAAACCCCTCCGTTACCACCAACACTAAACACCGTGAGCATCACAACTAGCGCGGACACGGAAATACCGGGAAAAAAATGGCGTAAATACCGTGATCACGGTGGCGGAACCGCCGCCACCGCGAACATGGCGTTATACACTGCCTGCTGAACTGAATCAGGGCACAGGTGCACCAAATAAGCCCAGCTGGACCTAGCAGGCCACTGGGAGCATACAAAAGGGCCACACCCAGGCCAACACAACACAGAACCATGCAGGCAGCAGGTCTAGTAGCACTGGGACTGGGCCTACTCAACCAACTGGCAGTACTGCACATGGTGGCAGTAATGGCGCAGAGGAGGAGGCGTAGGCGGAGGAGGCGCAGGCGGCAACCAGCCAACCCTGCAGCTATGGCAAACCCCATTGCCCAGCCAGCCCGACCCCGCCGCCAGCCACCAATACCACGCATCAGGGCCTCACCCTGGAACCTCACCCCAGGACAGATCCACACCCTATACCGGCTGGACCGTGCAACAATCCTGCACATCACCGCCATGATTGAGGACAACATCAGCAGCCTAATTGACACCCCCACCGCCACCCCCCCCCTCTTGAAGGTTGTCTCAGTTCTGCATTTCCTTGGCACTGGCACCTATCAACACACGGTTGGTGAGCTGCACGGCATATCACAACCGTGTTTCTCAAAAATCCTGGTACAGGTACTGGATGCCCTGTTGCGACATGTGTCGGAACACATAGCCCTACCCCGCACCCTCCCCGAGGTCATTGCCACCAAGTTGGCCTTCCATGCCATAGCAGGCATGCCAAATTGCATAGGCGCAGTTGACTTCACCCACGTCGAGCTGACAGTACCACATGCAATTGAGGCGGTGTTCCGCAATAGGAAACAGTATCACTCTTTGAATGTCCAGATGGTTTGTGATGCCATGCAACTGATTACACACTGCTGTGCACGTTTCCCAGGCTCATCACATGACTCAATGGTACTGCGGAATTCCACGTTGCCACGGTACATGGAACGCTATGCCGGACAAAGCACGTGGCTATTGGGTGAGTACAGCTGACGATGCTACAACCCTGTCGGAGTGGTGTGTGTGTGTCCAGGCCAATGAGCATTGTGAGTGTGCCGCTGTGACCGCACATGCATCACCCCCCTTCCATCTACCAAATACACAGCGGATGGCAAACATCATGAAGGAAGACATGACAGGGCACCACAATGTGCCCGTGCACACGCTGCACAGCCAATCCCGTCACTGTCCCATTAACCCTGTGCCACTGCAGACACCCACCCTCAATTGAAACACTGCCCCAAAAAGCACGGGAGGCGTGTAAATGAGACGACGTGTATTTACTACTTCCGTACAGTGGAGTCACTCTGCCATGTGTGGACAGCACTGCACCATGACATGCACACAATCACATTTCACCCGCAGGGCACAGTAAACATGCAAGTTAATGTGTAGGCCCATATGCAGTCAGCGACATACCTCGTGATGGCCGAAACATACCTCCAGACACTGCATGGTACATATGCATGAATGAATGATGATACAAGAATGCACATCAGCAGATGAGGTCATAATGCCACAAACACTGACATGTTCCCCCATCTACATCCCATGTAGGTGATGCGGGATATGCACTCACGCCATGGATGATGACACCTGTACGGAGACCAAGGAACAGGCATGAAGAGGCATACAATAGGGCACATATCCGCACACGTGGAATGATTGAGAGGACATTTGGACTGCTGAAGGCCAGTTTCCGCTGTCTGAGCAGATCTGGCGGATCACTGCTCTACAGCCCAGTGAAGACGGGCAAAATCACGCTCGTATGTGCCATGCTGCACAATATATGCCTGCGCAGGAACATCCCAATGCCACCAGACGCAGATGAGGAAGATGGGGCTGGGGATGGAGATGGGGATGGGGATGGGGATGGAGATGGGGATGGGATGGCACCGCCTCCCCCTGGGGGTCCACATGATGGCCAGAGAGCACGGGATGCCCTGATTGGCATTTACTTTTGAGTCACAGCACATTCACAGAAATGCACAAACATGGTGACGACAATGAATTAATAGTTGCACTGCAAAATAAATGATCAATGTCCACACATGTATGTCTTGATTTGAAATGGTGATGTATTGATGTGATAACAACAGGGAAGAAGGTGCATTGGTTAGGGAAGCTGTACACCCGGGGCCACCCACCACCCAAACGTGCCCACCCCCACCCAGAGCCCATTGTCCAAACCCCCAAAACTACCTACCCCACCACCCAAACGTGCCCACCCCTCTCACACCCTTGTAGTCCACATGTGTCCTGCACTGCCCCACACACATGCCATCACTTCCGCGTGCGCTTCTGTGCCTGTGCAACCTTGCCCAAAGGACCCGTTAGCCTACTCGAGCGCCTCCTTGGACTGGCAGTAGTGGAGCTGGATGGGGTGGTAGTGTTTGATGGCCCAGAATCTGGGATTGAGGGCATCCGTGCCAGATTTGCCTGTTGGCCAACCAACATGGCCTCTACAAGCCTGGAGGTGTGGTTGTTGCCCTCCCGCACATGGCGTGCAAGGGTCACTATGGTGCTCGCAAAGCGTCCAATGGACCTCGACAGCCGACGCACTGAGGCGCTGTAGCTCTCCCTCTGCAGCCTGGATTCCTCTAGCTGCCTCTCCACCAGCTGGGTGAGGGTAGCCTGCTGGTCCTCCATCCGCTGCATGCGGGCATTCAGTTCGGCCATGGACGGGGTGGGCGACCTCATGGGACTCCCCAGTGAAGTGGGGCTGAACCCCAGCTCATGGAAGGAGCCCAGGTCTTCCAATGTGGGCATCTCCCCCTGTGGCCCCGTTTCCGAGTGCTCTTGCGGGGCACTGTTATCACTGCAGGCCGCCCCCTCTGCAGTGCTGCTGCCTTCGGTGTTGTGTTGGGTGTCCATGATAAGTTCCCGTGGCACCTGTCTAGACTCAGCCAGTGTGGAGACGGTGGGGATGTCGGTGGTGGTGGTGTGCCGCACATCTGTAGTGGCTGGTAATGTGGCCAGAGGTGCAGAACTGCCGGCAGCACCCTCCTGTGTGGTGGCGGTGGCTAGTGTACTTGCCGATGCAGATTGGCTGTCCTGTTGTGCAGTATCACTGTCACTTGAAACGGCTGTGGGGACACAAAGGGCATGCAATTAGTGTTGTTGTGGTGGCAGATGGGTGCATCACATGCGGCATTAAGATTGTACATTGAATAGTGTTAGTCACATGCATCTGATTGCTGGTGTCTGCATTCAGTGATATTGGTTGCCATACGGATCATGATGGGTCCTTTGGCCCACACATGCACTGCCGGGGGGGGGTTGTTAATGGGTCCTTTGGCCCACACATGCACTGCCTGGGGGGGGGGTTGTTAATGGGTCCTTTGGCCCACACATGCACTGCCTGGGGGGGAGTTGTTAATGGGTCCTTTGGCCCACACATGCACTGCCTGGGGGGGGTTGTTAATGGGTCCTTTGGCCCAGTACTCACAACTGCATATTTACATGTGGCATTCATGTTTGGGCACTTACCGGCATCTGCAGGTGGGCTCACTCCTGCCTCAGCCTGCCCGATCCCATGGATTCCCTCTAGGTGGAGGACGCTGCTGCAACGCTCCTCCCATGCTTGCAGCCTCAGTGGGGAAGGGGGTCCTCCGCCTGTCCCACTGCTGCGTTGGCGGTGCGTGGAAATGAGGTTGCGTACCCTCAGCCTCAGGTCGTCGCAACGCTTGTGGCAGTCCTTCACGTTCCTCACTGCCACGCCCACGGCGGTGCACTTGCGTGCAGCTTCGGCCCACACCTCCTTCCTCCGCTGCTGTGTGGCACGCCGTTGGTCGGCACTGAACAGCATCTCAGCATTGTCCACAATGTGCTCCACCAAGACGGTTAGCTCCGCCTCGCTGAAGCGCTGTTTGCGCTGCCTCTGAGCAGGAATCCTGGCAGACATGCTGGTGGTCCCTTTTGGCTTCTCAGAGTTAGGATTGTGCTTGTGCTGGCTCTGGATGGCAATGGATTGTGCTTTTATATGATGGCCGCCTCTCTGTTTTCTGTTTTTTCTCGATCATGGTATTTCCGGTTCCGTGTCCGTGGTGGCAGAGGCGGAAACGGGTTTAGCGCCACTTGTGGCTTCGTTATTTCCATTTCCGTGGGTTTTTCCGTGACGGCGGTAACAACGTTTCCGAGTCCGTGTGGTGCGCGCGACCGACAGCGTGTAATCGGACGGTTTTTCCGCAACCTTGCGGACACGGAAACGTTTTTACCGCCGTCACGGATTTTGCACGGTCCCGGACTGGCAGGTTGTAATGAGGCCATATGTTCACTATACACACCCTGTTGCATTTCTTCAAACAGAAATGCAACAGGATCTCACTGCAAATCCTCCAAAGAGAGTAAAAGAAGCTAATACTCATCAATTACTACAACCAAAGTAGAATCTACTACTCAAAGTACTCAGGTACTTTTTCAAAGAAGCAACACACACTCCGAAGAAATGACTTGGACATATCTGGTCCATTCAAATTTTCAAATATACCTGGTGTAAATTGCTATGCAAATGTAGCAATAAATATTCTATTTCAATTGCCACCAATTGTTGACAACATTTACTTACGCAATACAGACCAATTGTGTTTGCAAATGTTAGTCCTTCATAGAAATGCAAGCAACAATCCTGACAACACATACAGTGTTCATGGAATAAGACAAGAATTGGACTACTGTGCTGGAATGGTGACATTCACTGTAAACTCACAAGAAGATCCACAAGAATATCTAATGTACAACTACTGGAAAACAAAAACATACCTATAAATGTAATCTTCCAGTTTTCATACATGTGGAAAACATACATGCACTCTGAGCCACAATATAGCACAGGAACAAATCTCTAATGAACGCTTCGTGTATGTATCCACACCTAACTGTGAATCAGTTCCATTTCAGCAACTTGTAAAAAATGCAAACCATGGCAGACTATTTACTACCTGCAATTCAGATAATCGCTCCACCTTACAAATACAAACATATAGTAAATACGTAATATTAATGCTTCTACGTTACAATACAGATGGTACCAAAAACAACTGCAAGCTGACTGGATTCACACTTGGTCAAGTATCACTTGGTAAGAAAACCTTCACAACAATAGGTATAATCTACCACGCAGGAGCCACAACCAATGCAGGTCACTACATTGCATATATAAAATAGAATTGTGGATGGTTCGAATGTAACAATAGTACCATTATTCTAAAGCAGAGATTACCAGCATATTTTATACACGCTTATTTAATCTTCATAAAACCAAAATTTAATATCTAATCTGTACATAAAAATTAACAAAACTTCAATTAGAAAACTATAAACAGTTAGAATACGCCAACAGGTATCTAACTGCCCCAAGATTCTGCAGCAACCAAACAAATAATTCAATACCACTAAATTATAAGAAGAAATAAACAGTTAGAATACGGCAACAGGTATCTAACTCGACCAAGATTTTGCAACAATAAACAAATAAATCAATACCACTAATCACTAATATGTGCATAAACATTAATAAAACTTCAATTAGAAAACTATAAACTGTTACAAAATGCCAACAGGAATCTAACTGCTCCAAGATTCTGCAACAACCAAACAGATACATCAATACCACTAAGATATAACAACAAATAAACAGTTAGAATACGCCAACATGTATCTAACTGCCCCAAGAATCTGCAACAAACCAACAGATAGATTAGCAACTTGAGAATATAAATAAAACTATAACCGGTTACAATTCAACAACAGGTATTTAACAATCTGCAACAAACCAACAGATAAAACATTATCCAGAAACAACAAGTAAACACTGAAAACAAAGAAAGAAATGTACTGTACCATAGTACCATAACAAAAAAGTTATTTTTTAATCCAAAATGGATTTTTTTTCCACAGACCCAATGATTTAAGCAGCAAACAAAGAAACTGAGCAAATTGCACAGTACACTGGTTCTTACACTACTAAATATGAGTGTCGAAATAAAGAAGAAATGTCTATTATGCAATGTAATAAGTCTTTATAAACTACCTACACTAACATGATCTTTTCTTTTATCACAGAAATTGAAAAATAATATCTGCTCCAGTTACCCAAGTCATGAAAAAAATATATCCAATCACAAACAATCAAACCGTATAATACAAGTCATAAATACTGCTCCATAACACAACCATTGAAGCAAATATCTAACCATACACCACAATACAAATGTTTACTTCCATGGATATGTTATACTGCAGTGCTTGTTACCAAATTCTACAATCTTAATGACATGACGTAGCCAAAACTTCACGTACAAACTATACAAATCAAACAGTACACAAACTGTAGATTTGCAAATATTTGATAGATGTTTAGTGTTATGGGTGTGATCTATGGGTGTGAAATGCTGCGGTGGTTGTGGCCAGGGCCTAGAGTCTTGGGTGCATGGCCTACGTCCTTCGGCCATGCACCCAATGGGACTCAAATGGAAATGGGGAGCATTTTTTTCTGGCGCCCAGGAATGGGCAATTACTGGGTCCGCCGGGGCTGTGATGCCCCGGTAATTGCTCATTCCCGGGTGCCGGAAAATTCATGAATCCGGCGGCCGGCACGGCAACCGCCGGAGTCATAATAATGCCCACTGTCAGGTATTTGGGATTTTGACTAAAATACCTGATATATGCTAGACATCCTGATATATGACGGTGGTCCTCATGTAGCTGGCAAATGCTATTAGTACCATGCCAAATAGAGTGAGTACTTGGGCATAAGATGACAATACATGGCACATGGAGCGTGCACTTGGGCCTGCGGTTTCAACGCCTGACAAATGTCAATAGAATGCCTCTGCATATGCCAGGACTATTGTCTTTTTCGGTGCTAATTGCATTTAATGTCTAGTCCCGCCTCTCCTCTGCCTGTGTCTCTGTCCTCTGTACGTCCTTGCTGAATGGAAGGTTGGGCCACCTGGCCGCACTTTGCAGCTTGTGCTTACTCAAACTTGCACACTGCCCAGTCGGCCAATTCACCAGGCTCCCTCCACTCATTTGTAGACTGCTTTTGCTCACAGTTTACCTGCCAATCCTGGAAGTGAAGCTGGTAATTGTAATTACCCAGAGGTTTCTAAGCGCAGACCCAGGGATATAACCTGCGTTGTTCCGAGCATCGCCTTGCTTCCAAGGTGAGAGCATTCCCCCTGAGCTATCCTCCTGAGCCAGCCCTTGCTACTGTTGTGAAAGGTGAGTAACTCGCTCCGCCTCTAAATTGCCAGAACTGTTTCCAGCACTTTCATCTTATTAATATTAGAAAGGCCCCTTCATCAAACAGCAACATACATGCCGGAGTGTTGGGCAGCACAACATGCGTGAGGAATGGAACCGTGGATCCTGTACATTTTATCTTAAAATCTTTTCAAATGTCCTTGCATAAATGGAGATTTGGGATAATCTTTCTACGCTGGCTGACGATGGATGGCTTGATGACAGTGGATCATTCTTTGACATGTCTACAGGTGGCTTGCAATGGATCCACTTTCCAGACATCATCAGATAATCTTTTGGCATATCCACACCCAACCGCTGGCTGGATCCCCTGCTTGTGTATTTTGAATGGTGCGTTCCTCTTCCTATTTTCATTCTGTGTCCTGTTCACAGCAGTTGGGTATACAATCAGAGCATGATCTGCTGGTATCAGAGAGTCTGTCCTCGCTTTCTGTAAATCTGAGAAAGTTGCGAGTCCACAGCCAAAAGTTATGCTGAGTGCAATAGTGTAACAACACAAAGACAAGTCCTCGCATTACAGATTGTATAAGCAAGAATGCAGCGCTTTGCAGATCCCCAGAGGAACTCAATACTGTTTAACCTGTCAACTGCTACAGCACAGAGAGCATGTTTCAAGAGCATTCTCCAATCAGTGAGTAGATTTATTTTTGTGGGTGAAACATGTCTTACTGATGCATCTTCCTGGTGGAGCTGCTCTTCTTGGTGGAGTTGGTCTTGTTAGTGGAGCTAGTATTTTTGTTGGAGCTGGTCTTCTTGGTGGTGCTGGTTTTCTTGGTAGAGCTAGTTTACTTGGTGCATCTGTTCTTCTTGGTATATATTCTTTTCTTGTTGGAGCTTGTCTTGTTGTCGGAGCTTGTCTTCATGGTGGAGCTGCTCATCTTGGTGGAGTTGGTCTTGTTCGTGGAGCTATTTTTCCTGGTGGAGCTGCTCTTCTTGGTGTAGCTGCTCTTCTTGGTGGATCTGGTCTTGGTGGATCTGGTCTTGTTGGAGCTGGTCTTCCTGATGAAGCTGCTCTTCTTGGTGGAGTTGGTCTTGTTAGTGGAGCTAGTTTTCCTGGTGGAGATCTTTTTGGTGGAGTTGATATTGTTAGTGGAGATAGTATTTTTGGTGGAGCTGGTCTTCTTGGTGGTGCTGGTTTTCTTGGTAGAGCTAGTTTACTTGGTGCATCTGTTCTTCTTGGTAGATATGCTTTTCTTGTTGGAGCTTGTCTTGTTGTTGGAGCTTGTCTTCGGGGTGGAGCTGCTCTTCTTGTTGGAGTTGGTCTTGTTGGTGGAGCTAATTTTCCTGGTGTGGCTGCTCTTCTTGCTGGATCTGGTCTTGTTGGAGCTGGTCTTCCTGGTGAAGCTGCTCTTCTTGGTGGAGTTGGTATTGTTAGTGGAGCTAGTATTTTTGGTGGAGCTGGTCTTCTTGGTGGTGCTGATCCTCTTGGTAGAGCTAGTTTACTTGGTGCAGCTGTTCTTCTTGGTAGATATGCTTTTCTTGTTGGAGCTTGTCTTGTTGTTGGAGCTTGTCTTCCTGGTGGAACTGCTCTTCTTGGTGGAGTTGGTCTTGTTGGTGGAGCTAGTTTTCCTGGTGGAGCTGTTTTTCTTGGTGGAGTTGGTCTTGTTAGTGGAGCTGGTCTTCCTGGTAGAGCTGCTCTTTTGGTGGAGTTTGTCTTGTTAGTGGAGCTAATATTTTTGGTGGAGCTGGTCTTCTTGGTGGTGCTGGTCTTCTTGGTAGAGCTAGTTTACTTGGTGCAGCTGTTCTTCTTGGTAGATATGCTGCTCTTGGTGGAGCTGGCCTTGTTGTTGGAGCTGGTCCTCCTGGTGGAACTGCTCTTCTTGGTGGAGTTGGTCTTGTTGGTGGAGCTGGTATTCCTGGTGGAGCTGGTATTCCTGGTGGAGCTGCTCTTTTTGGTGGAGTCGGTCTTGTTAGTGGAGGTAGTATTTTTGGTGGAGCTGGTCTTCTTGGTAGAGCTGGTCTACTTGGTGGAGCTGCTCTTCTTGGTGTAGCTGCTGTTCTTGGTGGATCTGGTCTTGTTGGAGCTGGTCTTTCAGGTAGAGCTGCTCTTCTTGGTGGAGCTAGTGTACTTGGTGCAGCTGTTCTTCTTGGTATATATTCTTTTCTTGTTGGAGCTTGTCTTGTTGTTGGAGCTTGTTTTCCTGGTGGAGATCTTCTTGGTGGAGTTGGTATTGTTAGTGGAGCTAGTATTTTTGGTGGAGCTGGTCTTCTTGGTGGTGCTGGTTTTCTTGGTAGAGCTAGTTTACTTGGTGCATCTGTTCTTCTTGGTAGATATGCTTTTCTTGTTGGAGCTTGTCTTGTTGTTGGAGCTTGTTTTCGGGGTGGAGCTGCTCTTCTTGTTGGAGTTGGTCTTGTTGGTGGAGCTAGTTTTCCTGGTGTGGCTGCTCTTCTTGGTGGATCTGGTCTTGTTGGAGCTGGTCTTCCTGGTGAAGCTGCTCTTCTTGGTGGAGTTGGTATTGTTAGTGGAGCTAGTATTTTTGGTGGAGCTGGTCTTCTTGGTGGTGCTGATCTTCTTGGTAGAGCTAGTTTACTTGGTGCAGCTGTTCTTCTTGGTAGATATGCTTTTCTTGTTGGAGCTTGTCTTGTTGTTGGAGCTTGTCTTCCTGGTGGAACTGCTCTTCTTGGTGGAGTTGGTCTTGTTGGTGGAGCTAGTTTTCCTGGTGGAGCGGTTTTTCTTGGTGAGTTGGTCTTGTTAGTGGAGCTGGTCTTCCTGGTAGAGCTGCTCTTTTGGCGGAGTTTGTCTTGTTAGTGGAGCTAGTATTTTTGGTGGAGCTGGTCTTCTTGGTGGTGCTGGTCTTCTTGGTAGAGCTAGTTTACTTGGTGCAGCTGTTCTTCTTGGTAGATATGCTGCTCTTGGTGGAGCTGGCCTTGTTGTTGGAGCTAGTCCTCCTGGTGGAACTGCTCTTCTTGGTGGAGTTGGTCTTGTTGGTGGAGCTGGTATTCCTGGTGGAGCTGGTCTTCTTGGTGGTGCTGGTCTTCTTGGTAGAGCTGGTCTACTTGGTGGAGCTGCTCTTCTTGGTGTAGCTGCTGTTCTTGGTGGATCTGGTCTTGTTGGAGCTGGTCTTTCAGGTAGAGCTGCTCTTCTTGGTGGAGTTGGTCTTGTTATTGGAGCTAGTATATTTTGTGGAACTGGTCTTCTTGGTAGAGCTGGTCTTCCTGGAGGACCTAGTCATCTTGTTGGACCTCGTCTTCCTGCTGGAGATGGTCTTCAAGGTGCAGCTGGTATTCCTCGTCGAGCAGCTCTTCCTGCAGAATCTGCTCTTCCAGTTGGAGCTGGTGTTCTGGATTGTGTTCCTATATTTATGTGGACAAAAAGATTTGGTTAGAGTTGAGGCATATGTACATCGTCATTAACCGTTCAGCAAATATGGCATCGTAGAGGGCATTATGAGTAAGAGATGAAAAGATATGATGCTCCCATGAGTGGTACATGAACAGAGTGTGAGGCAAGCAAGATGAGTGTATGGGGAATATTTCGCAGGACTAAGGTGTGCCAGGCAAGGAAGGCAGCATGGAAGTAAAAGGATGGGCACAGGAGTAGAACACACAAGGACTCTCTTGGCAGTGGGTGCTCCTTTGAAGATGGATATGTAGGTTTTGTTGAAAAAGATAGGGCCTGTTTTTTTCCATGGCATTTTTCATCTTTATGATTTACGGAAGACACTGAAGGTTTATGAAGATGATGGATGAAAGATGTGCTAACAGATCAGGCATGGTAATCAAATTCAAATTCTGAGCATAGCAGCACTGAAATGGTCCAATGACGGCTAAGGCATGTGCATACGCATTACCCAAATAGGATTCCTTGATGGAGGTCTGCAATACGCTACTTGATATCACATTGGGTTAGAATACAATGCATCAACGAGACAGTTCACGGCAATCAAGATTCATTTGCAATGATTCTATGTTTTAGGATATCTTACAGCTCATCAATATAACAACTTGAATGTTCTTAATCCAAATATAGATATTTTAGATAGGAATTCTATTTAGGATTCTTGTTTACAATTTCTCCCAACAGAGCCAAAGGGAAATACGTCCTTAAACTTGTGGCAACCTGAGTGGCAGAAAAGTGAAGGTGTGCGGCAGGCTGGAAGGTTGACGAGGTGTCTCGGGGCAGAGACATCTGAATGCCCAGGGTAGAACCTGGACCTGAACACATGAATCATGCACATTTGCTGGAAATCTGGGATTGGACATTGCTTCCAACGTGAATGATTTCGGAAGTGGATTTTACTCTGAAAGGACGCTTCCAGGCTGGAAGCATTCACATTCATCTCCATAAATCACAAACCCTGGGAGAAGATAAAGAAGGACAAGCCAAGGCTGGGTGTATTCATAGCCATTTACATAACTCATTCATCTTGGGGAAAGATTAAGAAGGACACATCCAGCCTGGAAGTATTCACACCTTTCTACATAGCTCATACATCTGGCAGAAAATCAAGATGGATACACCTAGCCTAGAAGCCTTCATACCCATCTGAATAACTCATAAACCTGGGAGAAGATTGAGAAGGACACACCCAGCCCGGAAGCCTTCACACCCATCTGCATAACTCATAAACCTGGGAGAAGATTAAGAAGGACACACCCAGCCCGGAAGCCTTCACACCCACCTGCATAACTCATAAACGTGGGAGAAGATTAAGAAGGACACGTCCAGCCTGGAAGCATTCACACCCATCTGCATAACTCAGAAACCTGGGAGAAGATTAAGAAGGACACACCTAGCCCGGAAGCCTTTACACCCATCTGCATAACTCATAAACCTGAGAGAAGATTAAGAAGGACACACCCAGCCCGAAAGCCTTCACACCGATCTGCATAACTCATAAACATTGGGAGGAGATTAAGAAGGACACACCCAGCCTGGAAGCATTCACACCCATCTGCATAACTCAGAAACCTGGGAGAAGAGCAAGAAGGACACACCCAGCCCAGAAGCCCTCACACCCATCTGCATAACTCAGAAACCTCTGAGAAGATCAAGAAGGACACACCCAGCCCAGAAGCCCTCACACCCATCTGCACTAATAAACCTGGGAGAAGAGCAAGAAGGACACACCCAGCCTGGAAGCCTTCACACCCAACTACATAACTCAAAACCTTGGGAGGAGATAATGAAGGACACAGCCAGCCTGGAAGCCTTCACACCCATCTGCATAACTCATAAACCTTGGGAGGAGATTAAGAAGGACACACCCAGCCTGGAAGCCTTCACACCTATCTGCATAACTCAGAAACCTGGGAGAAAATTAAAACGGACACACCCAGCCTGGAAGCATTCACACACATCTTCATAACTCAGAAACCTGGCGGAAGATCAAGATGGACACACAGAGCCTGGAAGCCTTCACACCCATCTGCATAACTCATAAACCTGGGAGAAGATTAAGAAGGACACACCCAGCCGCCCGGAAGCCCTCACACCCATTTGTATAACTCATAAACCTGGGAGAAGAGCAAGAATGACACACCCAGCCCGGAAGCATCCACAACCATCTACATAACTCATAAACCTTGGGAGGAGATTAAGAAGGACACAGCTAGCCTGGAAGCCTTCACACCCATCTGCATAACTCATAAACCTGGGAGAAGATTAAGAAGGACACACCCAGCCCGGAAGTCTTCACACCCATCTGCATAACTCATAAACCTTTGGAGGAGATTAAGATGGACACACAGTCTGGAAGAATTCACACCCATCTACATAACTCATAAACCTGGGAGAAGAGAAAGACGGACACACACAGCCTGGAAGCATTCACACACATCTGCATAACTCATAAACCTGGGAGGAGATTAAGAAGGACACACCCAGCCCGGAAGCCCTCACACCCATTTGTATAACTCAGAAACCTCTGAGAAGATCAAGAAGGACACACACAGCCCGGAAGCCCTCACACCCATCTGCATAACTCAGAAACCTCTGAGAAGATCAAGAAGGACACACACAGCCCGGAAGCCCTCACACCCATCTTCTTAATCCAGAAACCTGAGAGAAGAGCAAGAAAGACACCCCCAGCCTGGAAGCCTTCACGCCCATCTGCATAACTCATAAACCTGGGAGGAGATTAAGAAGGACACACCCAGCCTGGAAGCATTCACACCCATCTGCATAATGCATAAACCTGGGTGAAGATTAAGAAGGACACACCCAGCCCGGAAGCCTTCACACCCATCTGCATAACTCATAAACATGAGGGAAGATTAAGAAGGACACACCCAGCCTGGAAGAATGCACACCCATCTCCATAACTCATAAACCTGGGTGAAGATTAAGAAGGACACACCCAGCCCGGAAGCCCTCACACCCATCTGCATAACTCAGAAACCTGGAGGAAGATCAAGAAGGACACACCCAGCCTGGAAGAATTCACACCCATCTACATAACTCATAAACCTGGGAGAAGAGAAAGACGGACACACACAGCCTGGAAGCATTCACACACATCTGCATAACTCATAAACCTGCGAGGAGATTAAGAAGGACACACCCAGCCCGGAAGCCCTCACACCCATTTGTATAACTCAGAAACCTCTGAGAAGATCAAGAAGGACACACACAGCCCGGAAGCCCTCACACCCATCTGCATAACTCAGAAACCTCTGAGAAGATCAAGAAGGACACACACAGCCCGGAAGCCCTCACACCCATCTTCTTAATCCAGAAACCTGGGAGAAGAGAAAGATGGACACACCCAGCCTGGAAGCATTCACACACATCTGCATAACTCATAAACCTGGGAGGAGATTAAGAAGGACACACCCAGCCTGGAAGCATTCACACCCATCTGCATAATGCATAAACCTGGGTGAAGATTAAGAAGGACACACCCAGCCCGGAAGCCTTCACACCCATCTGCATAACTCATAAACATGAGGGAAGATTAAGAAGGACACACCCAGCCTGGAAGAATGCACACCCATCTCCATAACTCATAAACCTGGGTGAAGATTAAGAAGGACACACCCAGCCCGGAAGCCCTCACACCCATCTGCATAACTCAGAAACCTGGAGGAAGATCAAGAAGGACACACCCAGCCTGGAAGCCTTCACACCCATCTGCTTAATCCAGAAACCTGAGAGAAGAGCAAGAAGGACATCCCCAGCCTGGAAGCCTTCACACCCATCTGCATAACTCATAAACCTGGGAGAAGATTAAGAAGGACACACCCACCCCGGAAGAGTTCACACCCATCTGCATAACTCATAAACATTGGGAGGAGATTAAGAAGGACACACTCAGCCTGGAAGCATTCACACCCATCTGCATAATTCAGAAACCTGGCAGAGGATAAAGAAGGACACACCCAGCCCGGAAGGCTTCACACCTATCTGCATAACTCAGAAACCTGGGAGAAGAATAAGAAGGACACACCCACCCCGGAAACCTTCACACCCATCTGCATAACTCATAAACCTGGGAGAAGATTAAGAAGGACACACCAGCCCGGAAGCCCTCACACCCATCTGTATAACTCATAAACCTGGGAGAAGAGCAAGAAGGACACACCCAGCCCGGAAGCCCTCACACCCATATGCATAACTCAGAAACCTCTGAGAAGATCAAGAAGGACACACACAGCCCGGAAGCCATCACACCCATCTGCGCTCATAAACCTGGGAGAAGAGCAAGAAGGACACACACAGCACGGAAGCCCTCACACCCATCTGCACTCATAAACCTGGGAGAAGAGCAAGAAGGACACAGCCAGCCTGGAAGCCTTGACACCCATCTGCATAACTCATAAACCTGGGAGAAGATTAAGAAGGACACACCCAGCCCGGAAGCCTTCACACCCATCTGCATAACTCATAAACCTTTGGAGGAGATTAAGATGGACACACAGTCTGGAAGAATTCACACCCATCTACATAACTCATAAACCTGGGCGAAGAGAAAGACAGACACACCCAGCCTGGAAGCATTCACACATATCTGCATAACTCATAAACCTGGGAGAAGATTAAGAAGGACACACCCTGCCCGGAAGCCCTCACACCCATCTGCATAACTCAGAAACCTGGAGGAAGATCAAGAAGGACAAACCCAGCCTGGAAGCCTTCACACCCATCTGCTTAATACAGAAACCTGAGAGAAGAGCAAGAAGGACACCCCAGCCTGGAAGCCTTCACGCCCATCTGCATAACTCATAAACCTGGGAGAAGATTAAGACACACCCACCCCGGAAGTGTTCACACCAATCTGCATAACTCATAAACATTGGGAGGAGATTAAGAAGGACATACTCAGCCTGGAAGCATTCACACCCATCTGCATAACTCATAAACCTGGGAGAAGATTAAGACACACCCACCCCGGAAGTGTTCATACCCATCTGCATAACTCATAAACATTGGGAGGAGATTAAGAAGGACATACTCAGCCTGGAAGCATTCACACCCATCTACATAACTCAGAAACCTGGGAGAAGAATAAGAAGGACACACCCACCATGGAAACCTTCACACCCATCTCCATAACTTATAAACTTTGGGAGGAGATTAAGAAGGACACACCCAGCCTGGAAGCCTTCACACCCATCTGCATTACTCATAAACATTGGGAGGAGATTAAGAAGGACACACTCAGCCTGGAAGCATTCACACCCATCTGCATAACTCAGAAACCTGGGAGAAGAATAAGAAGGACACACCCACCCCGGAAACCTTCACACCCATCTCCATAACTCATAAACCTTGGGAGGAGATTAAGAAGGACACACCCAGCCTGGAAGCCTTCACACCCATCTGCATAACTCATAAACCTTGGGAGGAGATTAAGAAGGACACACCCAGCCCGGAAGCCTTCACACCCATATGCATTACTCATAAACCTTGGGAGGAGATTAAGAAGGACACACCCACCCCGGAAGCCTTCACACCCATCTGCATAACTCATAAACGTGGGAGAAGATTAAGAAGGACACACCCAGCCCGGAAGCCCTCACACCCCTCTGCATAACTCAGAAACCTCTGAGAAGATCAAGAAGGACACACACAGCCCGGAAGCCCTCACACCCATCTGCATAACTCATAAACCTGGGAGAAGAGCAAGAAGGACACACCCAGCCTGGAAGCATCCACACCCATCTACATAACTCATAAACCTGGGAGAAGATTAAGAAGGACAAACCCAGCCCGGAAGCCTTCACACCCATCTGCATAACTCATAAACCTTTGGAGGAGATTAAGATGGACACACAGTCTGGAAGAATTCACACCCATCTACATAACTCATAAACCTGGGAGAAGATTAAGACACACCCACCCCGGAAGTGTTCATACCCATCTGCATAACTCATAAACATTGGGAGGAGATTAAGAAGGACATACTCAGCCTGGAAGCATTCACACCCATCTACATAACTCAGAAACCTGGGAGAAGAATAAGAAGGACACACCCACCATGGAAACCTTCACACCCATCTCCATAACTCATAAACTTTGGGAGGAGATTAAGAAGGACACACCCAGCCTGGAAGCCTTCACACCCATCTGCATTACTCATAAACATTGGGAGGAGATTAAGAAGGACACACTCAGCCTGGAAGCATTCACACCCATCTGCATAACTCAGAAACCTGGGAGAAGAATAATAAGGACACACCCACCCCGGAAACCTTCACACCCATCTCCATAACTCATAAACCTTGGGAGGAGATTAAGAAGGACACACCCAGCCTGGAAGCCTTCACACCCATCTGCATAACTCATAAACCTTGGGAGGAGATTAAGAAGGACACACCCAGCCCGGAAGCCTTCACACCCATATGCATTACTCATAAACCTTGGGAGGAGATTAAGAAGGACACACCCACCCCGGAAGCCTTCACACCCATCTGCATAACTCATAAACCTGGGAGAAGATTAAGAAGGACACACCCAGCCCGGAAGCCTTCACACCCATCTGCATAACTCAGAAACCTTTGGAGGAGATTAAGATGGACACACAGTCTGGAAGAATTCACACCCATCTACATAACTCATAAACCTGGGCGAAGAGAAAGACAGACACACCCAGCCTGGAAGCATTCACACATATCTGCATAACTCATAAACCTGGGAGAAGATTAAGAAGGACACACCCTGCCCGGAAGCCCTCACACCCATCTGCATAACTCAGAAACCTGGAGGAAGATCAAGAAGGACAAACCCAGCCTGGAAGCCTTCACACCCATCTGCTTAATACAGAAACCTGAGAGAAGAGCAAGAAGGACACCCCAGCCTGGAAGCCTTCACGCCCATCTGCATAACTCATAAACCTGGGAGAAGATTAAGACACACCCACCCCGGAAGTGTTCACACCCATCTGCATAACTCATAAAAATTGGGAGGAGATTAAGAAGGACATACTCAGCCTGGAAGCATTCACACCCATCTGCATAGCTCATAAACCTGGGAGAAGATTAAGACACACCCACCCCGGAAGTGTTCATACCCATCTGCATAACTCATAAACATTGGGAGGAGATTAAGAAGGACATACTCAGCCTGGAAGCATTCACACCCATCTACATAACTCAGAAACCTGGGAGAAGAATAAGAAGGACACACCCACCATGGAAACCTTCACACCCATCTCCATAAACTTTGGGAGGAGATTAAGAAGGACACACCCAGCCTGGAAGCCTTCACACCCATCTGCATTACTCATAAACATTGGGAGGAGATTAAGAAGGACACACTCAGCCTGGAAGCATTCACACCCATCTGCATAACTCAGAAACCTGGGAGAAGAATAAGAAGGACACACCCACCCCGGAAACCTTTACACCCATCTCCATAACTCATAAACCTTGGGAGGAGATTAAGAAGGACACACCCAGCCTGGAAGCCTTCACACCCATCTGCATAACTCATAAACCTTGGGAGGAGATTAAGAAGGACACACCCAGCCCGGAAGCCTTCACACCCATATGCATTACTCATAAACCTTGGGAGGAGATTAAGAAGGACACACCCACCCTGGAAGCCTTCACACCCATCTGCATAACTCATAAACCTGGGAGAAGATTAAGAAGGACACACCCAGCCCGGAAGCCCTCACACCCATCTGCATAACTCAGAAACCTCTGAGAAGATCAAGAAGGACACACACAGCCCGGAAGCCCTCACACCCATCTGCATAACTCATAAACCTGGGAGAAGAGCAAGAAGGACACACCCAGCCTGGAAGCATCCACACCCATCTACATAACTCATAAACCTGGGAGAAGATTAAGAATGACAAACCCAGCCCGGAAGCCTTCACACCCATCTGCATAACTCATAAACCTTTGGAGGAGATTAAGATGGACACACAGTCTGGAAGAATTCACACCCATCTACATAACTCAGAAACCTGGGAGAAGAATAAGAAGGACACACCCACCATGGAAACCTTCACACCCATCTCCATAACTCATAAACTTTGGGAGGAGATTAAGAAGGACACACCCAGCCTGGAAGCCTTCACACCCATCTGCATTACTCATAAACATTGGGAGGAGATTAAGAAGGACACACTCAGCCTGGAAGCATTCACACCCATCTGCATAACTCAGAAACCTGGGAGAAGAATAATAAGGACACACCCACCCCGGAAACCTTCACACCCATCTCCATAACTCATAAACCTTGGGAGGAGATTAAGAAGGACACACCCAGCCTGGAAGCCTTCACACCCATCTGCATAACTCATAAACCTTGGGAGGAGATTAAGAAGGACACACCCAGCCCGGAAGCCTTCACACCCATATGCATTACTCATAAACCTTGGGAGGAGATTAAGAAGGACACACCCACCCCGGAAGCCTTCACACCCATCTGCATAACTCATAAACCTGGGAGAAGATTAAGAAGGACACACCCACCCCGGAAACCTTTACACCCATCTCCATAACTCATAAACCTTGGGAGGAGATTAAGAAGGACACACCCAGCCTGGAAGCCTTCACACCCATCTGCATAACTCATAAACCTTGGGAGGAGATTAAGAAGGACACACCCAGCCCGGAAGCCTTCACACCCATCTGCATAACTCAGAAACCTTTGGAGGAGATTAAGATGGACACACAGTCTGGAAGAATTCACACCCATCTACATAACTCATAAACCTGGGCGAAGAGAAAGACAGACACACCCAGCCTGGAAGCATTCACACATATCTGCATAACTCATAAACCTGGGAGAAGATTAAGAAGGACACACCCTGCCCGGAAGCCCTCACACCCATCTGCATAACTCAGAAACCTGGAGGAAGATCAAGAAGGACAAACCCAGCCTGGAAGCCTTCACACCCATCTGCTTAATACAGAAACCTGAGAGAAGAGCAAGAAGGACACCCCAGCCTGGAAGCCTTCACGCCCATCTGCATAACTCATAAACCTGGGAGAAGATTAAGACACACCCACCCCGGAAGTGTTCACACCCATCTGCATAACTCATAAACATTGGGAGGAGATTAAGAAGGACATACTCAGCCTGGAAGCATTCACACCCATCTGCATAACTCATAAACCTGGGAGAAGATTAAGACACACCCACCCCGGAAGTGTTCATACCCATCTGCATAACTCATAAACATTGGGAGGAGATTAAGAAGGACATACTCAGCCTGGAAGCATTCACACCCATTTACATAACTCAGAAACCTGGGAGAAGAATAAGAAGGACACACCCACCATGGAAACCTTCACACCCATCTCCATAACTCATAAACTTTGGGAGGAGATTAAGAAGGACACACCCAGCCTGGAAGCCTTCACACCCATCTGCATTACTCATAAACATTGGGAGGAGATTAAGAAGGACACACTCAGCCTGGAAGCATTCACGCCCATCTGCATAACTCAGAAACCTGGGAGAAGAATAAGAAGGACACACCCACCCCGGAAACCTTTACACCCATCTCCATAACTCATAAACCTTGGGAGGAGATTAAGAAGGACACACCCAGCCTGGAAGCCTTCACACCCATCTGCATAACTCATAAACCTTGGGAGGAGATTAAGAAGGACACACCCAGCCCGGAAGCCTTCACACCCATATGCATTACTCATAAACCTTGGGAGGAGATTAAGAAGGACACACCCACCCCGGAAGCCTTCACACCCATCTGCATAACTCATAAACCTGGGAGAAGATTAAGAAGGACACACCCAGCCCGGAAGCCCTCACACCCATCTGCATAACTCAGAAACCTCTGAGAAGATCAAGAAGGACACACACAGCCCGGAAGCCCTCACACCCATCTGCATAACTCATAAACCTGGGAGAAGAGCAAGAAGGACACACCCAGCCTGGAAGCATCCACACCCATCTACATAACTCATAAACCTGGGAGAAGATTAAGAATGACAAACCCAGCCCGGAAGCCTTCACACCCATCTGCATAACTCATAAACCTTTGGAGGAGATTAAGATGGACACACAGTCTGGAAGAATTCACACCCATCTACATAACTCATAAACCTGGGAGAAGATTAAGACACACCCACCCTGGAAGTGTTCATACCCATCTGCATAACTCATAAACATTGGGAGGAGATTAAGAAGGACATACTCAGCCTGGAAGCATTCACACCCATCTACATAACTCAGAAACCTGGGAGAAGAATAAGAAGGACACACCCACCATGGAAACCTTCACACCCATCTCCATAACTCATAAACTTTGGGAGGAGATTAAGAAGGACACACCCAGCCTGGAAGCCTTCACACCCATCTGCATTACTCATAAACATTGGGAGGAGATTAAGAAGGACACACTCAGCCTGGAAGCATTCACACCCATCTGCATAACTCAGAAACCTGGGAGAAGAATAAGAAGGACACACCCACCCCGGAAACCTTTACACCCATCTCCATAACTCATAAACCTTGGGAGGAGATTAAGAAGGACACACCCAGCCTGGAAGCCTTCACACCCATCTGCATAACTCATAAACCTTGGGAGGAGATTAAGAAGGACACACCCAGCCCGGAAGCCTTCACACCCATATGCATTACTCATAAACCTTGGGAGGAGATTAAGAAGGACACACCCACCCCGGAAGCCTTCACACCCATCTGCATAACTCATAAACCTGGGAGAAGATTAAGAAGGACACACCCAGCCCGGAAGCCCTCACACCCATCTGCATAACTCAGAAACCTCTGAGAAGATCAAGAAGGACACACACAGCCCGGAAGCCCTCACACCCATCTGCATAACTCATAAACCTGGGAGAAGAGCAAGAAGGACACACCCAGCCTGGAAGCATCCACACCCATCTACATAACTCATAAACCTGGGAGAAGATTAAGAAGGACACACCCAGCCCGGAAGCCTTCACACCCATCTGCATAACTCATAAACCTTTGGAGGAGATTAAGATGGACACACAGTCTGGAAGAATTCACACCCATCTACATAACTCATAAACCTGGGAGAAGAGAAAGACGGACACACCCAGCCTGGAAGCATTCACACACATCTGCATAACTCATAAACCTGGGAGGAGATTAAGAAGGACACACCCAGCCCGGAAGCCCTCACACCCATCTGCATAACTCAGAAACCTCTGAGAAGATCAAGAAGGACACACACAGCCCGGAAGCCCTCACACCCATCTGCATAACTCAGAAACCTGGAGGAAGATCAAGAAGGAAACACCCAGCCTGGAAGCCTTCACACCCATCTGCATAATTCAGAAACCTGAGAGAAGAGCAAGAAGGACACCCCCAGCCTGGAAGCCTTCACACCCATCTGCATAACTCATAAACCTGGGAGAAGATTAAAAAGGACACACCCACCCCAGAAGTGTTCACACCCATCTGCATAACTCATAAACATTGGGAGGAGATTAAGAAGGACACACTCAGCCTGGAAGCATTCACACCCATCTACATAACTCATAAACCTGGGAGAAGAGCAAGACGGACGCACCCAGCCTGGAAGCATTCACACCCATCTGCATAACTCAGAAACCTGGGAGAAGAATAAGAAGGACACACCCACCCAGGAAACCTTCATACCCATCTCCATAACTCATAAACCTTGGGAGGAGATTAAGAAGGACACACCCAGCCTGGAAGCCTTCATACCTATCTCCATAACTCAGAAACCTCTGAGAACATCAAGAAGGACACACACAGCCTGGAAGCATTCACACCCATCTGCATAACTCAGAAACCTGGTAGAAGAATAAGAAGGACACACCCAGCCCGGAAGCCTTCACACCCATCTGCATAACTCAGAAACCTGGGAGAAGATTAAGACGGACAGACCCAGCCCGGAAGCCCTCACACCCATCTGCATAACTCAGAAACCTCTGAGAAGATCAAGAAGGACACACACAGCCCGGAAGCCCTCACTCCCAACTGCACTCATAAACCTGGGAGAAGAGCAAGAAGGACACACCCAGCCTGGAAGCCTTCACACCCATCTGCATAACTAATAAACCTTTGGAGGAGATTAAGATGGACACACAGTCTGGAAAAATTCACACCCATCTACATAACTCATAAACCTGGGAGAAGAGAAAGACGGACACACCCAGCCTGGAAGCATTCACACCCATCTGCATAGCTCATAAACCTGGGAGGAGATTAAAAAGGGCACACCCAGCCCGGAAGCCCTCACACCCATCTGCATAACTCAGAAACCTCTGAGAAGATCAAGAAGGACACACACAGCCCGGAAGCCCTCACACCCATCTGCACTCATAAGCCTGGGAGAAGAGCAAGAAGGACACACCCAGCCTGGAAGCATCCACACCCATCTACATAACTCATAAAGCTTGGGAGGAGATTAAGAAGGACACAGCCAGCCTGGAAGCCTTCACACCAATCTGCATTACTCAGAAACCTGGGTGAAGATTAAGAAGGACACACCCAGCCCGGAAGCCTTCACATCCATCTGCATAACTCATAAACCTGGGAGAAGAGCAAGAAGGACACACCCAGCATGGAAGAATTCACACCCGTCTACATAACTTATAAACCTGGGAGAAGAGAAAGACGGGCACACCCAGCCTGGAAGCCCTCATACCCATCTGCATAACTCATATACCTCTGAGAAGATCAAGAAGGACACACCCAGTCCGGAAGCCTTCACATCCATCTGCATAACTCAGAAACCTGGGAGAAGAATAAGAAGGACACACCCAGCCCGGAAGACTTCACACCCATCTGCATAACTCAGAAACCTGTTAGAAGAATAAGAAGGATACACCCAGACCGGAAGCCTTCACACCCATCTGAATAATTCATAAACCTTGGGAGGAGATTAAGAAGGACACACCCAGCCTGGAAGCATTCACACCCATCTGCATTACTCATAAACCTCTGAAAAGATCAAGAAGGGCACACCCAGCCTGGAAGCATTCAAACCCACTCAGCCTGGAAACCTTCACACCCATCTACAGAACTCACAAACCTTTGCAGGAGATTAAGATGGACACCCAGCCTGGAAGCCTTCACACCCATCTACAGAACTCACAAACATGAGAGAAGAGCAAGAAGGAGACACCCAGGCTGGAAGTATTCACCCTACCTCGATAATTACAAATTTGGGAGAGGTTTTTCCGACCCAGAAGGAAAACGCTTGAAGGTTCCTAGACTCTGTTGTTTCTACATCATGTATTCATATTTGTGGATCATTGTTGGTGTTTCAATGTGTATTCCATGACCTTGGTGTGTTTTACACCTTCAAAGAGTACAGTTCACGTCTGTATTACTGACCTTTGTGCAAAATCGCATGCCTGTCTATTTATATGCAGATTAGGGATATAAATCACAAGTTCAGCCATTTGATGTATGATTGTGCTGAAGATGTTGAACTTTTTTGTCTGGAAAGGGTGTTTATAAATATGGTAACATTGGATGAAGTGACTGTTTTTTTAAAATATATAAAAATACTTTCTCGTGTTAAACATCCACATAAGGAATGCAGTTGCAGCAACATTTGTGTTTTTGGTGTAATTTAAGACACTGGGAACACTGCAATCTCGAGTGCCAGCTCCTGATTAGGCGCTTTGTAGCACTTCTATAATTATGTAGTCACTCTCTCTCTCTCACACTCTTTTCTCTGTGTGTCTCTCTTTATCTCTCTCACTCTCACACACACCTCTCTCTATGGAGCTCATGTTCATTATGACAAAGGGTAAAATCATGCGTAAAACATGTGGGGAGATGGGGAATGCAATGGAATATGCGATTCCGCCACTCCCACCCCTCCTCTATACAAATTTACGCCAGAATGACCTTTTCCTACTGGCGTAAATGCTTTGGATTCCTATTGATTCCTATGGCATCCACAGCATTTGTAAAAGGTGCCTGCCATCCATAAAGGACAGGCAGCGCTTACACCAAGTGCAAAAGGGATCTTTAGCAGTAATTTTACACCGCCCTTTTGATGAAAGTTCCCCAGATGCGATTTCTTTTTGCAAGTTGAGACGTGAAGGAGCAACATGAGCTTGCTTGTTTTTTTTAATGAATTTCTCTCTCTCTCTCTCTCTCTCTCTCTCTCTCTCTCTCTCTCTCTCTCTCTCTCTCTCTCTCTCTCTCTCACATACCCACCCCACACAGACGTGCATCCAGTTTCTGTCTGTAACCACATGCCTTTGATCTCCCTGTCTGTCACTGCTGTGACACAGATATGTCTGTCTGTCACCTGTGCACCTCTCGTTATCTCTGTGTCTCTGGCCTCTCTTTGTGACTCACCAATGTCTTTCTCTCTCTCGCTTTTCTTCTCGTGCTAGGACCTACAGGGGGGTGTCGGGCTGCACCCAGCAATAAGTCCTGAGTTGTTCCTAACTGACCCAAGGTACCTTTGACCTTTCTATGTTACCAAGCTTCTTTCCGCTAAATGGAACATAACTTGACAGGAGCATAGCACCCCCAGAGGTACCCCCAGAAACAGAGCAGGATTCCACGTTGCGAGGCAGGCCGTTCCTTTACCTGAAGACTGGCCTCTAGGCATGTCATTGGATCACTACCTGAACATGCTCACATGTGAAGCCCTTTCCAGGGAGCTTAGCCCACCCTCCTCTGAACCAGTGCTCCTATTTCCTTTTGGTGCTTTTATGGGGCAGGCGACCATACAGTATTGATGCGCTTTCCTGGCGCATCGAGCCCAGTACATTTGTAGATTAAGGGAGTGAAAAGGCTTTACAGTAATAGGTATTCATTGAATCAGAGCAATCTTTGATCTGCAGCCCAGGAGAGCTGGCATGCCTCAGTTATGAAGACTAGCCATGATATGAAGGGCAGCACAGTAGAGCTGGCACGCCTCCGTTCTGAAGACTGGCCATGATATGAAGGGCAGCACCGGAGAGCTGGCACGCTGCAGTTCTGAAGACTGGCCATGATATGAAGGGCAGCACCGGAGAGCTGGCACGCCTCCGTTCTGAAGACTGGCCATGATATGAAGGGCAGCACCGGAGAGCTGGCACGCCTCCGTTCTGAAGACTGGCCATGATATGAAGGGCAGCACCGGAGAGCTGGCACGCCTCCGTTCTGAATCTGGCCATGATATGAAGTGCAGCACCGGAGAGCTGGCACGCCTCCGTTCTGAAGACTGGCCATGTTTGAAGGGCAGCACCGGAGAGCTAGCACGCCTCCGTTCTGAAGACTGGCCATGATATGAAGGGCAGCACCGGAGAGCTGGCACGCCTCCGATCTAATGACTGGCCATGATATGAAGGGCAGCACGGGAGAGCTGGTACGCCTCCATTCTGAAGACTGGCCGTGATATGAAGGTCAGCACGGGAGAGCTGGTACGCCTCCGTTCTGAAGACTGGCCATGATATGAAGGGCAGCACCGGAGAGCTGGCACGCCTCCGTTCTGAAGACTGGCCATGATATGAAGGGCAGCACCGGAGAGCTGGCACGCCTCCGTTCTGAATCTGGCCATGATATGAAGTGCAGCACCGGAGAGCTGGCACGCCTCCGTTCTGAAGACTGGCCATGTTTGAAGGGCAGCACCGGAGAGCTAGCACGCCTCCGTTCTGAAGACTGGCCATGATATGAAGGGCAGCACCGGAGAGCTGGCACGCCTCCGATCTAATGACTGGCCATGATATGAAGGGCAGCACGGGAGAGCTGGTACGCCTCCATTCTGAAGACTGGCCGTGATATGAAGGTCAGCACGGGAGAGCTGGTACGCCTCCGTTCTGAAGACTGGCCATGATATGAAGGGCAGCACTGGAGAGCTGGCACGCCGCCGTTCTGAAGACTGGCTGTGATATGAAGGGCAGCACCGGAGAGCTGGCACACCTCAGTTCTGAAGACTAGCCATGATATGAAGGGCAGCACCAGAGAGCTGGCACACCTCTGTTCTGAAGACTGGCCATGATATAAAGGGATACAGCATTTGAGAAGATGTGAAATTGACAATACTGACAATTAGCCACATGAAGGAAATGGAAGAAATATAGGATTACTTGTTAATGGGGGTTTCCCTAAATATACAATAGAGTGATTTACTTATGGATTAGTGGGCGTTGAAATAATTTAATAACTGAAAGCCTGTTGTTTGCACCTGGGGCCCTGATCTTTGGATAGACTCTCAACTAAGCTGCAAAATCTAATTAATAAATAAGATCTCTTGATAAATAAGTGTGCGGCTGCGGAAACGAAGGGCTCAACCAGGGACATATAGCTGAAACTTATCCTAAAAATATTCCACACCCTGATGGTAGAATGCTTTTTGCACCAGACACATAGACTTAAAATGCTACTGGTGCCAGTGAAGGGAACGGAGCACAGGACGGATGTGTGACCCATAAGGAGTAGAGGTGGCTACCCTAGCTGCCAGATTCTGAAGGCGTTGTAGCCGATGAATTAGGCCAAGAGGCTCTGCCAGAAACAAGGCATTGCAATAGTCAATTAGACTAGTAACGATAGAGACCACAACCCGAGGAGAAAGAAGGCTAGGTAGGTACGGTACCTGAGCAGATATAGAGAGTGATGCAGAGAGGTAAACCCCCAGATTCTGAACCACCGTCACTGGAGTAGGAATAACACCAAAAGCAGTGGGCCAAAAGGAGGAAGACCAAGAAGCAGAGCCAGGGGAAGAACCCACCACCAGGAACTGTGTATAAAAGGTGGAAACCAAAAGAGCGCAGGGAGCACGGAATGCCAAGAAAGCAAGGCCGAGTTCGCCAAGGAGAGCCGAAGTGGTCAAGAACCGGGCTTGAGAGAACAGGATGCAGAGAGGCTACATGGTTGCCAGTTGAAGCAGGTAAAAGCTTGGCGAGGGAGCCGTGTCTCTAAGAAGCCAAACGAGTTTGCTACAGAAAGCTTGTGTGTGGGCAGATCCCTCTGAGTTGTGTGCCAGGTGATTGCTCTTGTCCCTGTGATAGCAAAGCTGCCCAGGAAAGTCAGAGGGGCAGGAGGGGAGAGACCATGACCTCGGATAAAAAGCGAAGTGAGGCTCAAGTCATTCAAATACAGCCATTGAGTTCAAAGAGTTGCAAGAGCCAGGTTTGTAAAAGAGACAAGTGATTACTAAATTGCAAGCAGATGATACACGTGCAAAGCAAGATGCTTTGAAAGAAAGCTTCGAATGACAGTGAAACAAAGTAACAGAGTGGTCATGCGGAATGCTGCATTTTCGAAAGTCTCTGTAAAATATGAAGGCTGAAAGTCAGAAAACACTAAAGTGAAAAGCAAGTTGATTGAAGTAGGATCCTGACAGGTGTCAAAGGAAACATAATTGTAATAAGCATGTGATACTTGTTGTGGTGCTAAGAAGGCACATTTGGGAAAAAGCTAACAGGAAATACTGCAAGAACCAGAGTGTAACAGCATCAGAGTGGTCAGGCATAGGATTGAGTAAATCTATGCCATTTCGCAAGTCTTTGACGGAGACATGTAAAGGAAGCAAGTAGATAGGGCAAGGAAAACCTGTGTGTCAAGAAAGAGGAAATTATGTAAATAGAATTGTTGAAGTCAAAGGAGCGATATTCAAGAATTGATAAACCAGAACTGTGGTACGTTAAAAGATCCTTGAATCAGGAATCATTGAACCAGAACTGTGTTATGCTAAAGAAAACATTGAATCAGGCAGTGAAATGCAAAGAGGAAATCAGTGTTACGATAGAAGACATTGAATCAGGCATGGGAAGCCTGAGAAAGGAACAGTGTTAAGACCAGAGTGTGTCATGATAAGAAGGATTGAATTAGGCGAGAGAAGCCTCAAAGAGAATGTAAACTGTGCCAAATAAGAGGATTATTGAACTTTTTGGAACAAGCAGAACATTTGGAGATCCTGAGCAACTTGAGCTTGGGGAAGGGAGCCAAAAACAAGCTCTATGGTCATCCTGATATTCTTTTGAGACACACATATATTTTACCCAATACCCAACACATTGTTAAGTTAGAAAGTGCGGGCAAGCATAGGTTTGACACAGACAGACTCTTTTATTTTGACCAGCAGACTTTTGGACAATTCTTCTTTTTCATGCTCGAGACGACTCCCGTTTAGAAATAGGGGAAGATTAGGCATTCTCCAAACCACATTTTCAAAAATAAAGGTTTTGAAACGTGTACGTCTGTGTCTGTGTCTACCTCCGAGCACCGCGCCTTTCTCAGAACAGTCACCGGTCTATGGTACTATTTAACAGGAAGAAAGTACCCCCTTATCACCAACCATTCCCCCTAACATGGATGTGTCTGAGAAAGGACTCTAACACCAGGGTAATGAGGTGTTTCAAAGACCTGCAGCCTTTTTGTTTTACTGTGGAACACCAGATGGGAAAAGAACAAGAAAATGTGGACTTTCTCAGTTGATTCCCGCTAGATCGACTCGAGGACGGCTCTACAGCACATGAGATATGTGTGATGAATCCCGGCAATTTGCCCTGTATCACCAGGTGGGAGCTACCCCTCTTGAGACTAGGCAGGTGAGCCTGCTATGCAAAACCTTGCCTAGAGGACAGGGCAAGCGGGAATCCCACTAGGTCTGACCCCCCTTTGGGGACGAGGAATCCTCAAATAATAGTTACACTACACCTCCCTTTTCCCCAAAAACCCAAATGTATTGGATACATAGGGGTTGAACAAATCAATCATGTACATGCCCCTGTAAGACTGGATGGCTTGTTTCTGACCCTTTTTCCTCGCAGGGGAAATATAAGGAAGCAGGGACTGCAGTAAAGGGGGGCAGATGGATTGCGTAGCAGAGGGAGCCCCTCCCTCACAGAAACAGCCAGGGGGAGGAGCCGCACAAACAGCATGGTAGGCATGTAGCCGAGGAAGTCTGCAGTACTCTACCGCTAGCTGGGAGGTGAGGAACCTGGAAATGCTGGTCCAGCTGAAGCAAAGCAGAGAAGAGCCCAGCAACGAGAGGCGCGGTTGCAGCCGGCCAAAGCAACAACCAGACGTGACGCCTCCAGACCTGGAGAAACCACCCAGAAGAGCACAGCCGTGCAGACGAAATCCAGGTCGGCATCGCGTAACCGCATCAGGCTCAGACACCAAATCCCGAGAGGAGCCCTGCCACTGATGGAAAGGTACATAAATCTGTACCCAGTAGGTGTAGGGTGGTGGTGCCACAACAGGGAATCCGGACACCATAGGAAGGGTAGCAGAAATGATAGACAGAACTGATAAATATGACTTTCTTTTGTTTTGAACTTTAAATACTAGTAACAAACCAGAAGAGAAATTTGAGAACCCCTGAATCGGGATCAGAAAACCAGCCACCCCTGATACACTTCAAGGGGGAAACCACCACTGTTATGATTGAAATGTATGCTATGCATCCTTGCATAGTGGTAGGATAGATGTTCTTTGTATGGCTTTCTGACAAGCACCCATTTGTTGTTTTTTTAGAATAGGGACACCCCATGGACAAAGGTTTAGAGGAGGTCTTACTTAATTTTGAATAAAGAAACAGTCTAACAACATGTCACTTGGTCCATCTACTATCTCTGTCCTATCACAGGGTGTTCTTCTATTGTGTGTTATTCTTTTGCCACTTTGTTTGGAACGTTTCATGCGTAGATCAGATGTTGCTACCCCATTTCAGAAAGTCGTACTTTCCCAGTGCCCCCACCCCCAGCCCGGCACCGTAACCACTTAAAGAGTCCAAAGAGTCTTAAACCAGCGGGGAATTCTGAGACCCTTCCTGGGAGGAACATCAGTCTTCAGACACATTATTGGGAATGTGTCATCGCTCCACTTTGCTCAGTGAACTTCCTTCCCCTGTGAGAGCTCCATTCCTGGACCTGTGATCTATGCGAGAGTGTGGAGCTGATGCTGGATTCCAAGACACATCCTCCACTTCGCCTGAGCAGCTGTGGAACATGGAGCACAGCCCATGGAAGGGATGAAGGTCACACCATCTGACCTTGGGCTGCCGAGTGAAGGACCCTAGAGATCTTCAGCTGTGTCATCCCCGGTCACCTACCACAGTCTTCAGGAAACACTGCATGGCATGTCCACAGAAGTCCAAGTCGCATCCTCCACCTCACCTGCAGAGCCCTGGAACACGGAGGATAGCCGATGGAAGGGAAGAAGGTCACACTGTGTGACCTTTGGCTGCCGCAGTGAAGGGCCCTTGAGATAACCAGCTGTGTCTTCCAATGTCACCCACCACAGTCATCAGGAAACACTGCATGGCATGTTCACAGGAGTCTTTGCAGCCAAAAAAGAGGATGTTTCTTATTGGCCCAAGGATAATGCAGAGGAAATGTGAGGATGGATGGCCCAGGACCTATGCAGACGTCCTTTGACTTCCCTCCTAGTTCTAAGCCAGCAGCCTATATTTGTGCATTAATCATGTGATGTGTATTTGCATGTGTTGAACAGAAACCGTGTTCAGGATAATAACTGAAAGTGGAGCAATCGCTTTGCAAGGTGGTTTAAGAGAAGTTGGCTGCTGCAAGGGATGTTTGGCTCCTGCTCATTGCATTTCACCATGCTTAAGCTGCATGTTGCCCTGCCCCTCTTGCACACCTGCTCCTCTGACAGCGCCCATTGCCATGATACTCGTGTTTGCTATGCAGAGGCTAGAACTGCCCCTGCTCCGTATCGTGCTCCGTATCATGCTCCATACCATGCTGCGTATCATGCTCCGTATCATGCTGCGTATCATGCTCTGTATCATGCTGTATTTCCTACCTCACTTGATGTCAGGGATGTTTTGCTCATAATAGATATTGCTTCACGATGCCCCCTGCCCTGCCCCCATTAACAGCTTGACTACACCTGGTGCTGTGGTGCTTGTGATGTTTTGCTCCTATCTGCTCTATCTCCATCTATCTATCTGCTCTATCTCTATCTATCTATCTATCGGCTCTATCTCTTTCTATCTATCTATCTGCTCTATCTCTAGCTATCTATCTGCTCTATCTCCATCTATCTATCTGCTCTATCTCTATCTATCTGCTCTATCTCTATCTGTCTATCGGCTCCAACTCTATCTGTTCTATCTCTATCTATCTATCTGCTCTCTCTCTATCTGCTCTATCTCTATCTACTCTATCTGCTCTCTCTCTATCTGCTCTATCTCTATCTACCTATCTGCTCTGTCTATCTGTCTATCTGCTCTATCTCTATCTGTCTATCGGCTCCAACTCTATCTGTTCTATCTCTATCTATCTATCTGCTCTCTCTCTATCTGCTCTATCTCTATCTACTCTATCTGCTCTCTCTCTATCTGCTCTATCTCTATCTACCTATCTGCTCTGTCTATCTGTCTATCTGCTCTATCTCTATCTGCTCTATCTCTATCTATCTATCTGCTCTATCTCTATCTATCTGCTCTATCTCCATCTATCTATCTGCCCTATCTCTATCTATCTGTCTGCTCTATCATTATCTATCTATCTATCTACTCTATCTCTATCTGTCTATCTGCTCTATCTCCATCTGTCTATCTGCTCTATCTCCATCTGTCTATCTGCTCTATCTCTATCTACCTATCTGCTCTATCTCTATCTATCTATCTGCTCTATCTCTATCTATCGGCTCTATCTCTATCTATCTGCTCTATCTCTATCTATCTATCTATCTATCTATCTATCTATCTATCTATCTATCTATCTATCTATCTATCTATCGGCTCTATCTCTATCTGTCTATCTGCTCTATCTCTATCTATCTATCAGCTCTATCTCTATCTATCTATCAGCTCTATCTCTGTCTATCTATCTGCTCTATCTCTATCTATCTGCTCTATCTCTATCTGTCTATCGGCTCCAACTCTATCTGTTCTATCTCTATCTATCTATCTGCTCTCTCTCTATCTGCTCTATCTCTATCTACTCTATCTGCTCTCTCTCTATCTGCTCTATCTCTATCTACCTATCTGCTCTGTCTATCTGTCTATCTGCTCTATCTCTATCTGTCTATCGGCTCCAACTCTATCTGTTCTATCTCTATCTATCTATCTGCTCTCTCTCTATCTGCTCTATCTCTATCTACTCTATCTGCTCTCTCTCTATCTGCTCTATCTCTATCTACCTATCTGCTCTGTCTATCTGTCTATCTGCTCTATCTCTATCTGCTCTATCTCTATCTATCTATCTGCTCTATCTCTATCTATCTGCTCTATCTCCATCTATCTATCTGCCCTATCTCTATCTATCTGTCTGCTCTATCATTATCTATCTATCTATCTACTCTATCTCTATCTGTCTATCTGCTCTATCTCCATCTGTCTATCTGCTCTATCTCCATCTGTCTATCTGCTCTATCTCTATCTACCTATCTGCTCTATCTCTATCTATCTATCTGCTCTATCTCTATCTATCGGCTCTATCTCTATCTATCTATCTATCTATCTATCTATCTATCTATCTATCTATCTATCTATCTATCTATCTATCTATCTATCGGCTCTATCTCTATCTGTCTATCTGCTCTATCTCTATCTATCTATCAGCTCTATCTCTATCTATCTATCAGCTCTATCTCTGTCTATCTATCTGCTCTATCTCTATCTATCTGCTCTATCTCTATCTGTCTATCGGCTCCAACTCAATCTGTTCTATCTCTATCTATCTATCTGCTCTCTCTCTATCTGCTCTATCTCTATCTACTCTATCTGCTCTCTCTCTATCTGCTCTATCTCTATCTACCTATCTGCTCTGTCTATCTGTCTATCTGCTCTATCTCTATCTGCTCTATCTCTATCTATCTATCTGCTCTATCTCTATCTATCTGCTCTATCTCCATCTATCTATCTGCCCTATCTCTATCTATCTGTCTGCTCTATCATTATCTATCTATCTATCTACTCTATCTCTATCTGTCTATCTGCTCTATCTCCATCTGTCTATCTGCTCTATCTCCATCTGTCTATCTGCTCTATCTCCATCTGTCTATCTGCTCTATCTCTATCTACCTATCTGCTCTATCTCTATCTATCTATCTGCTCTATCTCTATCTATCGGCTCTATCTCTATCTGCTCTCTATCTATCTATCTATCTATCTATCTATCTATCTATCTATCTATCTATCTATCTATCTATCTATCGGCTCTATCTCTATCTGTCTATCTGCTCTATCTCCATCTGTCTATCTGCTCTATCTCTATCTATCTATCAGCTCTATCTCTGTCTATCTATCTGCTCTATCTCTATCTATCAGCTCTATCTCTATCTATCTGCTCTATCTCTATATATCTATCTGCTCTATCACTATCTATCTATATATCTATCTATCTATCTATTTATCTATCTATCTCTAACTATCTATCGGCTCTATCTCTATCTGTCTATCTGCTCTATCTCTATCTATCGGCTCTATCTCTATCTATCAGCTCTATCTCTGTCTATCTGCTCTATCTCTATCTATCTATCTGCTCTATCTCTATCTATCTATCAGCTCTATCTCTATCTATCTATCAGCTCTATCTCTGTCTATCTATCTGCTCTATCTCTATCTATTAGCTCTTTCTCTATCTATCTATCTGCTCTATCTCTATCTATCTGCTCTTTTCTATAGCACCACTAACCCATAGGCCTCAGGGCACTCACAAAGAAAATGGGGAAACCTAGGCACAGAAAGCGTTGTAATATGCATTTTACAGTTTTTCCAGTCAGCCGTTTAACCAAGTTCTCCATCAAAGAGGAACGTCTTCAGGTGTTTTTTGAAGAGAGCAGTAGAGTCACTGTCAGCAGGAGTTTTGGAAAGTGTGTTCCACAGAACAGGGAACCAAGAGTTGAAAATGGCTGCACCAAATTTCTTAAGGAGTATACGTGGTTGGCTGAGTCGAATAGTATTGTTGGAGCGTAAAGTGCATCTGATTGGATTATTTTTATTCTGGTTGTTTAGACAGAACCTTGCCATGGAGGCACTTATAAACTGTAACTAGGTCCTTATATTGCATCCTCTGCCGGATTGGCAGCCAGTGTAAACTCCTTCAAACTTCGGTGACATGTGCTTGGAGCTCCAGGCCATAGAAGTTTTGTAATGTTAGTCTGCGAGAGTAATCTAGCATAGAGTTTATAATAGCAGCCGCAATCATTGCTCAGTTACCGTCAGTTAGACATGGACGAATTTGCCATAATAACTGAGTATAATAGAATGTGGATTTTAAGTGACTAACCTGCTGGTAAAGGATAGCTGGGGATCAAAGAATACTCCCATGACCTTCACTGATTTGGAAACAGAAATGGTGTGTTGAGCTATGGTGAAGTTCTCGTATTTAGAGTCAAGTTTTATCAACTTGTGTTGAGTGCCTAAAATAAGAAGCTGAGTCTTAGAATTATTCAAGGCTAGAGAGTTCAACGCCATCCATTTTTGGATCGCCATAAAAATAAAAATATTGTTTATCTGCTCAGAATCATCAGTGTATACACCACATAGCTTCAGTCCGATCTGGATATCACCAGCATAATTTGCAAAGTACACCCCAAGAGTCGACAAGAGATCCCATAGGTGTCTTGAATAGAAATTAAAAAGCAGAGGCGACAGATTGGACTCCTGAGGGACTCCACAGTTAAGAACAGTCCTGCTTGAATAAGCAATGCCTTTAACAACGCTCATACTTCTTGGACCGAGAAAAGATGTGAACCATAGTGTGGCAGAAGGGTTTATAGTGATAACGTCGAATGACATAATGTCAAAAGTCATAATGTCTAAAAAAAAAAGTCTAAAAAAAATGTCGAATTTCTTTTTTTGGTTGCTTTTTGTTCGAAATCGGGGGATTCCCCCCAAACCCCCTTTTTTGTATTTTTTTTTTGTTTTACCCCTTTTTTTTACCTCCGGAACCCAAATAAAACATGTAAATTAAAAAATAAAGCATTCGACTTTTTTTTTCTCAACATTTTTATTTTCGACATAATGTTTTCGACTTATTCACTGCCTACCTGGCAGAAGGAGTACATCTGCCAATAGTGGATAATCTGTCCGCCAAAAGACAATGGTCCAACAAATCAAAGGCAGCAGAAAGAGCCAAAAGCAGAAGCAATGCCATATTGCCATCCTCAACAATACTAGTGATATGCAGCCTCAAATCTAGCAAAGCCGTCTCTGTCCCATAATTGGGCACGATAGCCGAATTGCTGAGCTGCAAGGATATCGTGACATTCAATGAACGTTTGTAATTGCATATATGCTATTTTATCAAGAATCTTCAAGAAAAATGAAACGTGCTGATGGGTCGATAATTACCAACCTCTATGCGATCAAGATTTTCTTTCTTCAATAAAGGAGTGAGCCAGGCCTCCTTGATGTTTTCTGGAACAAAAGCTTCCTGAAAAGAGCGATTTACGAACCTGGTAACCCAAGGTAACAAGGTCAAAATAGAGTCTTTGAAAAGTGTGGCTGGGGAAATGCCACCTTTACAGGAAGTGGGTTTAAGTGTATTTACTACTTCCAAGGCTTCCTTTTCAGATAGTGCTTTAAATTTAAAGAGCACTGATTCAGAGTCATATCCCCTAACTGTGTTGGGGATGACGTCTACTGTATTAGCTAATAGATTTATTTGATCTTGTATATTATTCTGATGCTTTTGTGTCTTCTCCGCAAAGCGATCATGGATATGTTGACACCAATTGTTATTAATGGGTGCCATGGAGGTAGTAGAACTTCCTTTTAACTCCTGTAAAATGGAAACAGCTCTTTTGGTCTTGATTTAGCTGCCAGGATTCAAGTATTCGGATTTATTTCCTTGGCTTTAAAATTGAAGTCTTCAAGGTTTTTGCTGCCTGTTTATAAGCAAGAAGATTATAGTAGTCAGTAGTGTGATTACGCCATGTGCGTTCCAATTTCCACTTAAGTGTTCTGGTATCAATAACCTCAGAAGTAAAAGGCACATTAGAGGTGCTCAGCTTTTTCTGGTATGCAAGTTTCAGGGGAGCGAGTATATCAAAAGCCTGGTTTGTTGCCGGTCTGAAGCAAGCAGAAAAGTCTTCAAGGGTAATGTTTTCTTCTATAGAAGAAAGTAGAGGAAGGACTAGTGCGCGAACAGCTTCATGAGTCACATTCCGAAGGTTCCTGGACAGAGTAGGCATAATGGGCTGCTGTGTACATTCAGAGAGCCAATCTTATATATCTCAAAGGATAGGAGGTGATGGTCAGACCAGATACATTTATCAACCAATACATGGGAGAATTTGGTTTTTTTTGACAGGACCCAATCCAAGGTGATTCCCCCCAATGTGGGTGGGCCGTTTAAAATATTGGGCAAATTACAAAGTATGAAAGATCTCCAGTAGAGATTTAGCTTCTAGGTCTAAAGTGTTGTTAGCCCATAGGTCGAAATCACCCAGAATCAAGATAGCAGATTGCTGTTTAGAGGCATTGCCCAAAAACGCAAATAGTTGCTCCTCAAACCTAGGCATAGTCGTTGGCACTCTATATAGTAGTAAAATACTCAGGGTTGTCACAGGGTCTACATTCAATTTCAGGAATAGAGCCTCACAGTGATCCAATAACAGGGTATCTGATATATAACAATTGAGGGTAGATTTGAAATGAGTGCTTTACCACCTCCCCTCTTATTCACATGATCGAGGTGTAGGTAAGAGTAGCGAGGCGGCGGCGCCAGTTGTAAAGATTACTGAGTGGCATCGTGGAGCCATGTCTCCGTAATGGCCGAAAAATCCACTTTAGTTTGAGAGATAAAATCAGCTACTTGAGTGCATGTTTAACTAGCGAGCGAGTATTAAGTAAAGCGCATTACAGTGCATGTGTGAAGAGAAGTAACATAGTTGTATCAGCGCCAGAATCAATTATATTATCAGTAGGTGTTTGTAACTCAATATTAGGAGCCGTGAGCCGACGCGGCAGCAGCAATGCTCTGGATCGGTTAGATTTGTTAGATACTGGTGTGCAGTTAATGTTCTGATGTTCGGCTGTATTACAGACATTCGGTAGATCATCCTCAAGAGTCATTAATCTAGCCCTGCAGTTTCTTTGAATAGCGGAGATTAGGTCACAACGTGACGACATTTTAATAAAACATGCAAATAAAAGAGTAGACCCGAAAAGGAAGAGGCAGATGTGCACTCACCGAGTCAACAGGGTGTGTGGGTATTGTAGAGAGAGGGGCGGTAGGGTGGGTGGGTATGGTAGAGCGAGGGTAGGTAGGGTGGGTGGATATGGTAGACAGAGGGAAGCTAGGGTGGGTGGGTATGGTAGAGAGAGGTGAGTTAGGGTGGGTGGGTATGGTAGAGAGATGGAAGGTAGGGTGGGTGGGTATGGTAGAGAGAGGGGAGGTAGGGTGGGTGGGTATGGTAGAGAGAGGGGAGGTACGGTGTGTGGGTATGGTAGAGAGAGGGGAGGTAGGGTGGGTGGATATGGTAGAGAGAGTGAAGGTAGGGTGGGTGGGTATGGTAGAGAGAGGTGAGTTAGGGTGGCTTGGTATGGTAGAGAGAGCAGAGGTAGGGTGGCTGGGTATGGTACAGAGAGTGGAGGTAGGGTGGGTAGATATGGTAGAGAGAGAGGAGGTAGGGTGGGTGGGTATGGCAGAGAGATTGGAGGTAGGTTAGGTGGGTATGGTAGAGAGAGTGGAGGTAGGATGGGTGGATATGGTAGATAGAGGGGAGGTAGTGTGTGTGGGTATGGTAGAGAGAGGGGAGGTAGAGTGGGAGGGTATGGTAGAGAGAGTGGAGGTAGGGTGGGTGGGTATGATAGACAGAGGGGAGGTAGGGTGTGTGGGTATGGTGGAGAGAGTGGAGGCACAGTGGGTGGGTATGGTAGAGAGAGTGGAGGTAGGGTGGGTGGGTATAATAGAGAGATTGGAGAGAGGGTGGGTGGGTATAGTAGAGAGAGGGGAGGTTGGGTGGGTATAGTAGAGAGAGTGGAGAGAGGGTGGGTGGGTATAGTAGAGAGAGGGGAGGTAGGGTGGGTGGGTATAGTAAAGAGATTGGAGGTAGGGTGGGTGGGTATGATAGAGAGAGGGGAGGTAGTGTGTGTGGGTATGGTAGAGAGAGTGGAGGCACAGTGGGTGGGTATGGTAAAGAGAGTGGAGGTAGGGTGGGTATAGTAGAGAGAGTGGAGAGAGGGTGGGTGGGTATAGTAGAGAGAGGGGAGGTAGGGTGGGTGGGTATAGTAGAGAGATTGGAGGTAGGGTGGGTGGGTATGATAGAGAGAGGGGAGGTAGTGTGTGTGGGTATGGTAGAGAGAGGGGAGGTAGAGTGGGAGGGTATGGTAGAGAGAGGGGAGGTAGAGTGGGAGGGTATGGTAGAGAGAGTGGAGGTAGGGTGGGTGGGTATGATAGAGAGAGGGGAGGTAGGGTGTGTGGGTATGGTAGAGAGAGTGGAGGCACAGTGGGTGGGTATGGTAGAGAGAGTGGAGGTAGGGTGGGTGGGTATAATAGAGAGAGTGGAGAGAGGGTGGGTGGGTATAGTAGAGAGAGGGGAGGTAGGGTGGGTGGGTATGGTAGAGAGAGTGGAGGTAGGACGGGTGGTTATGGTAGAGAGAGGTGAGGTAGGGTGGGTATGGTAGAGAGAGGGGAGGTAGGGTGGGTGGGTATGGTAGAGAGAGGAGAGGTAGGGTGGGTGGGTATGGTAGAGAGAGTGGTGGTACGGTGGGTGGGTATGGTAGAGAGAGTGGAGGTAGGGTGGGTGGGTATGGTAGAGAGAGGGGAGGTAGGGTGGGTGGGTATAATAGAGAGAGGGGAGGTAGGGTGGGTATGGTAGAGAGAGGGGAGGTCAGGTGGGTGGGTATGGTAGAGAGAGGGGAGGTAGGGTGGGTTTGGTATGGTAGAGAGAGTAGAGGTTTAGAGAGAGTGGAGGTAGGGTGGGTGGTGGTAGAGAGAGGGGAGGTAGGATGGGTGGGTATGGTAGAGAGAGTGGAGGTAGGACGGGTGGGTATGGTAGAGAGAGGGGAGGTAGGGTGGGTGGGTATGGTAGAGAGAGTGGAGGTAGGATGGGTGGGTATGGTAGAGAGAGGGGAGGTAGGGTGGGTGGGTATGGTAGAGAGAGTGGAGGTAGGATGGGTGGGTATGGTAGAGAGAGGGGAGGTAGGATGGGTGGGTATGGTAGAGAGAGTGGAGGTAGGATGGGTGGGTATGTTAGAGAGAGGGGAGGTAGGGTGGGTGGGTATAATAGAGAGAGGGGAGGTAGGGTGGGTATGGTAGAGAGAGGGGAGGTCAGGTGGGTGGGTATGGTAGAGAGAGTAGAGGTTTAGAGAGAGTGGAGGTAGGACGGGTGGGTATGGTAGAGAGAGGGGAGGTAAGATGGGTGGGTATGGTAGAGAGAGGGAGGTAGGGTGGGTGGGTATGGTAGAGAGAGTGGAGGTAGGGTGGGTGGGTATGGTAGAGAGAGGGGAGGTAGGGTGGGTTTGGTATGGTAGAGAGAGTAGAGGTTTAGAGAGAGTGGAGGTAGGGTGGGTGGTGGTAGAGAGAGGGGAGGTAGGATGGGTGGGTATGGTAGAGAGAGTGGAGGTAGGACGGGTGGGTATGGTAGAGAGAGTGGAGGTAGGACGGGTGGGTATGGTAGAGAGAGGGGAGGTAGAGTGGGTGGGTATGGTATAGAGAGTGGAGGTAGGGTGGGTATGGTAGAGAGAGGGGAGGTAGGGTGGGTGGGTATGGTAGAGAGAGGGGAGGTAAGATGGGTGGGTATGGTAGAGAGAGTGGAGGTAGGACGGGTGGGTATGGTAGAGAGAGGGGAGGTAGAGTGGGTGGGTATGGTATAGAGAGTGGAGGTAGGGTGGGTATGGTAGAGAGAGGGGAGGTAGGGTGGGTGGGTATGGTAGAGAGAGGGGAGGGAAGATGGGTGGGTATGGTAGAGAGAGGGGAGGTAGGACGGGTGGGTATGGTAGAGAGAGGGGAGGTAGGGCGGGTGGGTATGGTAGAGAGAGGGGAGGTAGAGTCGGAGGGTATGGTAGAGAGAGTGGAGGTAGGGTGGGTGTTTATGATAGACAGAGGGGAGGTAGGGTGTGTGGGTATGATAGAGAGAGAGGAGGTAGGGTGTGTGGGTATGGTAGAGAGAGGTGAGTTAGGGTGGGTGGGTATGGTAGAGAGATGGAAGGTAGGGTGGGTGGGTATGGTAGAGAGAGGGGAGGTAGGGTGGGTGGGTATGGTAGAGAGAGGGGAGGTAGGGTGTGTGGGTATGGTAGAGAGAGTGGAGGCACAGTGGGTGGGTATGGTAGAGAGAGTGGAGGTAGGGTGGGTGGGTATAATAGAGAGAGTGGAGAGAGGGTGGGTGGGTATAGTAGAGAGAGGGGAGGTAGGGTGGGTGGGTATGGTAGAGAGAGTGGAGGTAGGACGGGTGGGTATGGTAGAGAGAGGTGAGGTAGGGTGGGTGGGTATGGTAGAGAGAGGGGAGGTAGGGTGGGTGGGTATGGTAGAGAGAGGAGAGGTAGGGTGGGTGGGTATGGTAGAGAGAGTGGTGGTACGGTGGGTGGGTATGGTAGAGAGAGTGGAGGTAGGGTGGGTGGGTATGGTAGAGAGAGGGGAGGTAGGGTGGGTGGGTATAATAGAGAGAGGGGAGGTAGGGTGGGTATGGTAGAGAGAGGGGAGGTCAGGTGGGTGGGTATGGTAGAGAGAGGGGAGGTAGGGTGGGTTTGGTATGGTAGAGAGAGGGGAGGTAGGGTGGGTTTGGTATGGTAGAGAGAGTAGAGGTTTAGAGAGAGTGGAGGTAGGGTGGGTGGTGGTAGAGAGAGGGGAGGTAGGATGGGTGGGTATGGTAGAGAGAGTGGAGGTAGGACGGGTGGGTATGGTAGAGAGAGGGGAGGTAGGGTGGGTGGGTATGGTAGAGAGAGTGGAGGTAGGATGGGTGGGTATGGTAGAGAGAGGGGAGGTAGGATGGGTGGGTATGGTAGAGAGAGTGGAGGTAGGACGGGTGGGTATGGTAGAGAGAGGGGAGGTAGGGTGGGTGGTGGTAGAGAGAGGGGAGGTAGGATGGGTGGGTATGTTAGAGAGAGGGGAGGTAGGGTGGGTGGGTATAATAGAGAGAGGGGAGGTAGGGTGGGTATGGTAGAGAGAGGGGAGGTCAGGTGGGTGGGTATGGTAGAGAGAGGGGAGGTAGGGTGGGTTTGGTATGGTAGAGAGAGTAGAGGTTTAGAGAGAGTGGAGGTAGGACGGGTGGGTATGGTAGAGAGAGGGGAGGTAAGATGGGTGGGTATGGTAGAGAGAGGGGAGGTAGGGTGGGTGGGTATGGTAGAGAGAGTGGAGGTAGGGTGGGTGGGTATGGTAGAGAGAGGGGAGGTAGGGTGGGTTTGGTATGGTAGAGAGAGTAGAGGTTTAGAGAGAGTGGAGGTAGGGTGGGTGGTGGTAGAGAGAGGGGAGGTAGGATGGGTGGGTATGGTAGAGAGAGTGGAGGTAGGACGGGTGGGTATGGTAGAGAGAGTGGAGGTAGGACGGGTCGGTATGGTAGAGAGAGGGGAGGTAGAGTGGGTGGGTATGGTATAGAGAGTGGAGGTAGGGTGGGTATGGTAGAGAGAGGGGAGGTAGGGTGGGTGGGTATGGTAGAGAGAGGGGAGGTAAGATGGGTGGGTATGGTAGAGAGAGTGGAGGTAGGACGGGTGGGTATGGTAGAGAGAGGGGAGGTAGAGTGGGTGGGTATGGTATATTGAGTGGAGGTAGGGTGGGTATGGTAGAGAGAGGGGAGGTAGGGTGGGTGGGTATGGTAGAGAGAGGGGAGGTAAGATGGGTGGGTATGGTAGAGAGAGTGGAGGTAGGACGGGTGGGTATGGTAGAGAGAGGGGAGGTAGGGCAGGTGGGTATGGTAGAGAGAGGGGAGGTAGAGTCGGAGGGTATGGTAGAGAGAGTGGAGGTAGGGTGGGTGTTTATGATAGACAGAGGGGAGGTAGGGTGTGTGGGTATGATAGAGAGAGAGGAGGTAGGGTGTGTGGGTATGGTAGAGAGAGTGGAGGCACAGTGGGTGGGTATGGTAGAGAGAGTGGAGGTAGGGTGGGTGGGTATAATAGAGAGAGTGGAGAGAGGGTGGGTGGGTATAGTATAGAGAGGGGAGGTAGGGTGGGTGGGTATGGTATAGAGAGTGGAGGTAGGATGGGTGGGTATGGTAGAGAGAGGTGAGGTAGGGTGGGTGGGTATGGTAGAGAGAGGGGAGGTAGAGTGGGTGGGTATGGTAGAGAGAGTGGTGGTACGGTGGGTGGGTATGGTAGAGAGAGTGGAGGTTGGGTGGGTGGGTATGGTAGAGAGAGGGGAGGTAGGGTGGGTGGGTATAATAGAGAGAGGGGAGGTAGGGTGGGTATGGTAGAGAGAGGGGAGGTCAGGTGGGTGGGTATGGTAGAGAGAGGGGAGGTAGGGTGGCTGGGTATGGTACAGAGGGTGGAGGTAGGGTGGGTGGTGGTAGAGAGAGGGGAGGTAGGGTGGGTGGGTATGGTAGAGAGAGGGGAGGTAGAGTGAGTGGGTATGGTATAGAGAGTGGAGGTAGGGTGGGTATGGTAGAGAGAGGGGAGGTAGGGTGGGTGGGTATGGTAGAGAGAGGGGAGGTAAGATGGGTGGGTATGGTAGAGAGAGTGGAGGTAGGACGGGTGGGTATGGTAGAGAGAGGGGAGGTAGGGTGGGTGGGTATGGTATAGAGAGTGGAGGTAGGGTGGGTATGGTAGAGAGAGGGGAGGTAGGGTGGCTGGGTATGGTACAGAGAGTGGAGGTAGGGTGGGTGGTGGTAGAGAGAGGGGAGGTAGGATGGGTGGGTATGGTAGAGAGAGTGGAGGTAGGACGGGTGGGTATGGTAGAGAGAGGGGAGGTAGAGTGGGTGGGTATGGTATAGAGAGTGGAGGTAGGGTGGGTGGGTATGGTAGAGAGAGGGGAGGTAGGGTGGGTGGGTATGGTATAGAGAGTGGAGGTAGGGTGGGTATGGTAGAGAGAGGGGAGGTAGGGTGGCTGGGTATGGTACAGAGAGTGGAGGTAGGGTGGGTGGTGGTAGAGAGAGTGGAGGTAGGACGGGTGGGTATGGTAGAGAGAGGGGAGGTAGGGTGGGTGGGTATGGTACAGAGAGTGGAGGTAGGGTGGGTGGTGGTAGAGAGAGGGGAGGTAGGATGGGTGGGTATGGCAGAGAGAGTGGAGGTAGGATGGGTGGGTGGTGGTAGAGAGAGGGGAGGTAGGATGGGTGGGTATGGTATAGAGAGTGGAGGTAGGGTGGGTGGTGGTAGAGAGAGGGGAGGTAGTGTGGGTGGGTATGGTAGAGAGAGTGGTGATATGGTGGGTGGGTATGGTAGAGAGAGTGGAGGTAGGGTGGGTGGGTATAATAGAGAGAGGGGAGGTAGGGTGGGTATGGTAGAGAGAGGGGAGGTCAGGTGGGTATGGTAGAGAGAGGGGATGTAGGGTGGGTTTGGTATGGTAGAGAGAGTAGAGGTTTAGAGAGAGTGGAGGTAGGGTGGGTATGGTAGAGAGAGGGGAGGTAGGGTGGGTGGGTATGGTATAGAGAGTGGAGGTAGGGTGGGTGGTGGTAGAGAGAGTGGGGCTAGAGTAGAGAGAGTGGGGTGGGTGCAGAGAGAGAGGGCCTGGTGTGGGTGGATACAATAGATATTGCTTCACGATGCACCCTACGCTGCCCTGCCCACAATAGTAGCTGTGCTCTTGACTGCACCTGGTGCTATGGTGCCAGTGTTTGATGCTTTTTATGCTTCTCCTGACCAATATATTTCTCAACAATTGCACCAGTTCCTACCTGTTCCTCTGTCTCCGCCCGTCTCCTTCTCCATTATTCCTGTTGCCCTGATACCATCAGGATACATTTTCCATGTATTTCTATCTCCATCCAGTCTCCCTGTTGCACAGATCTAGAATCGGCTCACCTATCCAACTGTAACATCAATGAACATCTTTGGCAATGTTGTGCTGAACCACTCATGAAGTGGACACACTCGACATCAAGCCTCTGGGCATTGATACCTTTTCCTTACCTGGTGATGCTCTTTAATCCTCTTCCTTGTGCTGTGCATCTTGATACCTAGTGGGGAGAATACAGGTTGATCAGGAGTAAAGCAGTGACATTGATCAGGAATATGATCTCGGCTAAATTATAGCGACACTCGCCGGTGTTAATTTCCTTAGTAGTGTAACTGGACCTAATTGCCTTAATTAGACCACATGAGGGTCTATCTAACTTACCTTCAATTGCTACTTTCCTATATATCTTAAAACCGTTGACAATAATGTTGTCTAATAACCAACTCTATTGGATTATAGCACAATCAACATGCTTAAATATATCTGATCCTTTTCTTTTGTGACTTGGCTATGGTCATGTGCTTTCCAGGAGGCAAGCTTAAAGGATGACGGTATGTTAGGGATGGTTAGGTGAGTTTGCTTGTAAAAGGCATGGCAACCAAGACCAATTCTGGTCGTCTGATAACTTCAGAGGGAAGAAGTTTGCTATTTCACTTTCCACTTTTCTTCCCTGTTTTGTACAATATATCGGCAAGTTGGTATCTAGAGTTAGACCATTCAGTGCTTTTCTTACATTAAGGTTCTGCATCATTTCTGTTACCCTTTGCTGACATATTTTGCAGTACTAGTGCCACAGAATTGCAAAACAATTCTTAGAGAAGAAGGAGAGAGGGAACAGGAGTTCTGAACTGACAATATCTTTTTGGCATAGCAACAGGCAATGCCGGGGCATGAACTGGTCAACTCATTAAAATCTCTTGTTCCAAACTCCTCCGCCGTACTACCCAGTGAGAAGTCCCCTAACAGTATTTGCTCCAATCACCTAACTCTCTCTACAAAACACTCCCACTCTCCCCCTCTCATTGTTCCTCCTACACTCTCGCTTTAGTTCTTACTACTCCCTCAACCTTTCTCACTCTCATATCTCATCAATGGCACGTTCTTGCAGCAATTACCTCCCTTGCTCTGTTCTCCTTCCTTACATTCTAGGCATGAGCGTCACCCCTATTGGTAAGTTCAGTATTCTCAATTGTTTATTGGTTATTCTGATTAATATCAAATTGAGGGGTGCACAGCCATTGGAAAAAGGCCTCCGCACAGGGCATTCAAGATAACAGCACAGCTATGGACTTTGGCTAGTGAAAGCCAGCGGAGTGAGTTGCACACCCTTAATCTAACTAAGGAGCCAGAAAAATGTACGTTACTGGTGTTGGTGATCTTGTTGCATTTGTAGGTTAAAAAAGTAAATAACTACAGATTTTTGTTGAGACAAAACAATGTTGTATTCAATGTGTTAACCACTATACTGCGGAGCTGAAATGAAATGCACCACAAATGTGGCTAATGTTTCTCAATAACACATATTTTGTAAATGTCCATCAACCTGTCACATAGAAGGCACATGGTGGTCAACGTGTCGCAGTGTGTCGCAACCATCAGCTGCCAATTTAGCTGCACACCCAGTGACGTCTGCTTGCCAATGAGAGCAAAAAGTCAACCAAAGAACATGTCACAACCAACTGCTTCTACTGCTGCAAGGTGACAAAATACCACAATGTTATCACTACAGTGCAACCTGCACCCAAAACTAATGACCCATCCAAGTTCCGACATTGACTTACCTGTGAAAGCAGTGGGAGTGTGCTCTGACTCGCCTAGAGAGAAGTGTCTCACCTGTATCCTGCTTTAAATGTAGTGTGTGCCTAATCACATGGCCATGAGGATGACACGGTAGTGCCTAAAAGGCCCCCTAGAGGGTGTCCTCAGCAGTGCCTGTCCAGTGTGCGCACGTAATCATGAAGATGACTCAGTAGTTGCTGCGAGGCCCCTGAGAGGGTGTCTTCAGCAGTGTCTGTCCCCTGTGCGTTAGAAAATGTGCATGGAAAATGCTACACAAATATGGATTATGTGGATACCGCAATGGTTACAACTGAAGGCTGTAGTGAACTAGCCAGAATACCAGTGCAATTTACTTATAGGATCAGTGCAATTATATGCCCGATCAACTACTGAGGTATCTGAACAAGTCAAAAGGTGCCTTATCTTAGAATTAGCTAGGTATGTTAGTGCCCCACATGCGGACTCAAGTGCAGGTCGACGGTGCAAGGGTGGGTATCCTAACTCACCCAGGGTGGAGTTAATAGTGGTCATTGCATGTGGTAAACTGTGAAGTACCAGGACCATGTAGACTTAAGAGTGCAGTTTGTGAAGGTGATGTCTAGTTAGCACAAAGTCCTCACACCACTAGGAGATAATGGGGCAGACTGTCAACCTAAATAACAGATTCTGTGTGCCAGGAACAGATCAAACATGTGCCATTCATATATGCATTGCTCTGTTGGGAGGGTTACAATCAGAAAATGTATCACAGAAGGAAAAATGAATGTTACAGAAAACAGTGTAGATTCAATTCTTCATTCATCCCCAAGAAAAGAGAGAAGCTTTCTGGGTACACACACTTGAGTCCTTAGGACCCGGTGGTATGAATGAAGAATTGAACCTACACTGTTTTCTGTAATATGCATCTTTTGTTCAGTGATACATTTGGGGATTGTAACCTTCCTAACGCAGCACTGTGCATATGGTTGGCAAAGTATTGCTCTGTTCCAGGCACACAGATTCTGTTCGTTTAGGTGGACACTCCTCCTCATTACTTCCTAGTGGTGAGTGGACCTTGTGCCAACTAGACATCACCTTCATAAACTGCACACTTAAGTCTCATGGTCCCGGCACTTCATAGTTTTGCTGCATGCAATGAGCACTAGGTCACCCACGTTTGCACCTTCGAGCAGCACTTGAGTCCGTACATGAGGCACTAACATACCAAGCTCATTCTAAGGTAAGGCATCTTTTGACTTGTTCAGATACCTTAGCAGTTGATTTGGCATATCATTTATATATTTATTTTTGGGTCATTTATAATGTGCTTTTACATCTAGAAATAGCACCACAATTAAAAATTGCACTAATCCTGCGAGTAATTTGCACTGGCATTCCCGTTAGTTCACTCCAGCCTTCAGTTCTAACAATTGTGGTATCCCCACGACCCGCATGTGTGTAGTATTTGTCATGCATATTGTCTTACACACACGGGACAGGCACTGCTGAGGACATCCTCTCTGGGGCCTCGCAGCAACTACTGGGTCAACTTCATGATTACGTGCGCACACTGGACAGGCACTGCTGAGGACACCCTCTAGGGGGCCTTGAAGACACTACCGGGTCATCCTCATGATCACGTGATTAGGCACACGCTAGACTTAAAGCAGGTTACAGGTGAGGCACTTCACTGCAGGCGAGTCGAAGGAACACACCCCACTGCTTTCAGATGTAAGGCATTGTCAGAACTGGGATTGTTCATTAGTTTTGGGTGCAGGTTGCAACATAGTGATAACATTGTGCTATTTTCTTACCTTACTTGCAGCAGTAGAAGTAGTTGGTCGTGACATGTGCTTTGATTGCTGTTTTGCTCTCATTGGCAAGCACATGCCAATGGGTGAGCAGTCAGATGGCCAGCTTATGACTATGACACATTGAGACACCCTGACCCTCACGCGCATTCGATGTGCCAAGTAGATGGAATTTTGCAAAATATGTGTTATTGAGAAACATTAGCCACATTTGTTGTGCATTTAGTTTCCGGTCGGTTACAGCACCGAAATTGGTACGGTTCATTGCCTAATCCCAGTCTATTTATTTGTTCACCCTTTTTTCACTCTTTTCTTTTCCTTCACTTTTCCATTGTTCTCATTGCTTTGATTTATTGATGCCCACTACACAATGATATTGTTTATTGGACCATGTGATCACTGACATTTCCGCAACGTTTTGTCTCTATTTTACAATGCTATTTATCATATCGAATATGTAATATTTATCATATCGAATATGTAATTGCGTTGGTGGGATGTAACCACTACGTGCATTTTGCAATGTTTCCACATGGTTCAGCATTGATGTATTTTTTTGTTATCGGCATGGGATTGCCCTTGCTCCACTGATTATTTGGATCCCGACGGCCTTCCTAATAATATGCACAGCTGAATGCCCTGACGATGGACCACTGGTCCGAAAAGCATAGGATTTGTAATTCTTTGGCAATGGCCGTAGTACAGGGCCAACACATCGAATACATCATTCCTTTGTCTCAAAAAAATCTGTATTTTTCTTTCAACCTACAAATATAACAAGATTACCAACACCATTAATGTACATTGCTCTGGCTCTTTAGCTAAACCAAGGGTGTGTAACCCACACTGCTGGCTTTCACTAGCCAAGGATCACAGTTCTGCAAATTCTCTTTCCATCTCATTCTCTTGCAAACCCATGCCCCTTATTGCATCCTCCTTTGGAAATGTACACTCTCCTCTTTGCACCCTGGCACCTATAAATGCAAAAGGCAAAGAACAGCAGTGAACCACAAAACTATTGGCTTTACCAATGCTTGTTTTTTAATTTCAAAAGGACGTAGGATGTATAACATAAAGGAGGGAAATGACACAAAGGATCTCTTCAATCTACCCATAGATGTCACACACTTACAGTAAAGCAACAGGAACAGGGTCACCACAGCAGCACATTGTCCAGCAGCCAAGCCCACCGGCAGAGCGAGACTGGGCCCCTCCTCCTCCACACCATCTGCTGAGGAAGAGAGAAGTGTTAGGCATGGCTCTGCTAGCGGGCCACAGTGTCAGCAGCCCCTGCCACACTCCTAGTATAGAATCCCCTCCTCCTCCACACCATCTGCTGAGGAAGAGAGAAGGGTTAGGCATGACTCTGCTAGAGGGCACAGTGTGAGCAGCCCCACCACCCTCCTAGTATATGTTATGTTATGTTATGTTAAATTAATTTCTAAAGCGCACGTTCTCCCGAAGGTATCTTGGCGGTATGGTAGGCAGTAAGGTGTAGCAGCAAAGTACTAGAACAAAAGAGTCTTAAGGTCACAGCAGAAGACCAGATGGTCTTCGCTGGCGCGGAGAAGGAAGGGAAGTCTGTTCCAGGATATGGCGGCCATTACAGAAAAGGTGCGACTGCCAATCCGAAACAGCCTAACTTGCGGAACAGCGATCAGTAGAGCCGACTGAGCGTGCAAAGGTCGGGATGGCACACAGCGGGAACATTTTTCCTGCATGTATTCAGCGCCTTGATTGTAGAAAGCGCAGTGTACAAGGCACAAGGATTTAAAAAGAATGCGCTTCTCAATCGGGAGCCAATTAAGTTGCTTGAGCAGCGGAGTCGTGTGAGCACAGGGAGGAGGGCGAATCGCATTCCGAGCCGCAGAGTTTTGAAGGAGTTGAAGGCACTTAGTGAGGTAGCTTGGCTGACCCAGGTAAAGAGAGTTGCAGTAGTCTCTGGTGCTCAGAACCAGGACAGCCACCACAGGAGCCTGATGTTTAGCTGGAATGAAGGGGAGCACCTTACATAAAATCCGTAGATTGAAGTGCCCAGATTTACAGACAGACGCCACCTGGGGTGCCATGGAGAGAGAACATGAAAACAGAACACCCAGATTTTTTACTGTGGTTGCTGGTGTAGGGCACGTGCCTAGTAAAGTAGGCCAGAACTCAGAGGTCCAAAAAGGATGGGTGTTAGAGGTGCCCACCACCAGAACCTCCGTTTTAGAACCATTGAGTTTTGCGGAACAGCGATCAGTAGAGCCGACTGAGCTCGCAGAGGTCGGGATGGCACATAGCGGGAACATTTTTCCTGCAAGTATTCAGCGCCTTGATCGTAGAAGCCAAATCCTTCAGCCAATTTGTCGCCATCCAGGCGCCGAGATCTTCCAGGCAGCTTCGTAGCCGGGACGCAGTATCAGCCCTGGTGAGGTTAAGCCGAACCAGGATGTGTGTATCATCGGCATATGAGTAATATCCAAACCCATGTGCTAGTATAAGAAGTAAGAGAGGGTGAATGTACATGCTGAAATGGATAGGGGAGAGTGTGGATCCCTGAGGGATGCCACAAAAAAAGCAGTCCCGGAAGGAAGCAAAAAGGAGGCAGAGACACTGACTGGGTCCGATCAGCCAGAAAAGCTTGGAACCAGTCGAAGACCTGACCTGAGATGCCTGCATCAGACAGCCGGGCCAGAAGAGTGGGGTGGTCTACTGTGTCAAACGCGGCGGAAATCCAATAATAATACCGCTCCCACCCCGCCCTGGACTACTAACCGGGCAATGTCGTCCATGACAGAGTTAAGTACAGACTCTGCACCTCTACCAGGGCGAAAGCCAGACCGAAAGGGGTCAAAGAATCCAGATGATTCCAGGAAAGAGGAGAGAAGAGGTGAAACCAAAGTCTCAAGCAGCTTCATATTAAACTGAAGCAGAGAGATAGGCCTAACATCAGCCATTACCTTAGGATCAAGTGTGGGTTTCTTCAGCAGAGGAAGCACCAGCGCATGTTAAATTGGCTAGGGAATACACCAGATTGAAATGAATTATTCATGGCGGCCGAAATATAGGGAAGTAGCTCAGTCACAGTATCTTTAATCAGTGTAAGAGGGATGGCATCTGCTGGAGAGGCAGATTTGAGGCCATGAATGGCTTTGAGTATCTCAAAGTTAGAGAACACAGGAAAGGATGACCATGATGCCGTAGGGGCAGCGAGCCGAGGAGGGCTCCAACAAACAGTAGTAGCAGAAGCGGCTTTAGCAATATCTGCATTTATACATTCGATTTTAGAAGAGAAAAAGGTCGCGAGAAAGTCACACAAGACTTGAGACAGAGTGATTGCAGAGTCCATTTTAGTAGGGGCAGAAAGGGGAGTTTCCAATTCAAAAAGAGCCTTGGGTTTATTTATGGTTGCTTCAATTTTGGCTCCAAAGAAGGTCTTTTTAGCCAGGACAATAGTCTTGTGATAATTAGTCACCAGGTTGCAAAAGGTGAGCTTGGCTATAGGGGAGTAGCACAGCCTCCAGTTCCTTTCAGCTTGTCTACAGGACAGCTTTTTTTATTTGAGTTCGTCAGAGAACCAGGGTTCTGACCTATTCTTGATGCTTTTAGACAATTTAAGCGGGCCATAAGATCGGCCACTTCCAGAAAGACATTCTCAATTGTAATAAGAGTAGGAGAACTAACAGAGGAAAGGTGTTCATGTAGGGCTCGGATAAGCTCAGATTGAGATGTTTTCCGCCAGTCACGTCTAAGGGCAGAAGGTTTAGGGACTGAGCGATGGTAAGGAAGAACAAATTGAATAAGAAAATGGTCTGACCAAAGAAGAGGGTAAAGCGAAGACATTTGAAAAGAAGAAACAGGGGCACATATGAAGTCAAGGGTGTTGTCTAATTGAGTGGGTTTACTAATCAGTTGCGGGAGCCCCAAATCGTCCATAGAGGCCAAGAAGGACGAAACCTGATTAGGATTAAAAGTGTTAGGAGTCAGATTAAAGTCGCCAGGAACCCAGAGACTAGGATATTCTGTCATAAATTCCAATATATATTCAGGGAAAGCAGTGCAGAAATTAGCATCAGCGCCCGGAGGTCTGTATACTACCAAGATGGTCTGGGTGGATTGAGGGGAAATGGTCATATGAGCAAAAAGGCACTCCATCCTCAAGGGATGGATAGGTAGGGTACACCGAGCAGTGTAGGTATCTTTGTACATAATTGCGACCCCTCCGCCAGGATGAGCGGCGGTACGGTCAACATGAATCAAACTGTAGCCCGGGGGAAGAGCCTGGACCAACGAAGGGCCCGAGGATTCCTGAAACCAGGTTTCCGTAAGTAAGAAAAGGATGAACTGGTGTGTAGACACCAGATCATGGCAATGCACAGCGCGAGCCACCAGGGAGCATGTATTCAGCATACCACACTTGAGCCTGGATGAAGTGCTAGTGGTAGTAGCAAGAATCTGAGGGCAAGGTAAGAATCCTACTGGCCATGATGTATCACAAGACGCCAGAGCAATAAGCAGGGTGCGGGTCATATCCCGTGCTCTTTGTCGTATACCTGTTTCGGGATTATTCATATCTCGTTTAGTGTGCTCAGTCCGTGCACGGACGGGCACATATGGGTTTGCCTTATGCGTGCCTTAGGCGCGCTGATGGCGTGCACGAAGTCCCGCCCGCTGCGCGGACGAGAGCACTGGGACATAGATGCCTAGTGGATGACACGTGGGAGCTGGGGAAGCTTGGCCTCGCAGAGGCAGAAAGAGGATTGGGGGGAAATACACCCACAGGCACGGAAATTCACGTATCAGTAAATAGAAAACACAGTCAGAGGGTGAGTAAAACACATGTTACTCAAAAACACTAAAATACACTTTTAAACAAATTAAAACAGGATCGAATCCCATCCTGCTCCACACCATCTGCTGAGGAAGAGAGAAGCATTAGGCATGGCTCTGCTAGAGGACCACAGTGTGAGCAGCCCCCGCCAGCCTCCTAGGATAAAATCCCCTCCTGCTCCACAGCATCTGCTGAGGAAGAGAGAAGGGTTAGGCATGGCCCTGCTAGAGGACCACAGTGTCTGCCACCCTGCCACCCTCCTAGTATAGAATCCCCTCCTGCTCCACACCATCTGCTGAGGAAGAGAGAAGCGTTAGGCATGGCTCTGCTAGAAGACCACAGTGTGAGCAGCCCTCACTGCCCTCCTAGTATAGAATCCCCTCCTGCTCCACACCAATCTGCTGAGGATGAGAGAAGCGTTAGGCATGGCTCTGCAAGAAGATCACAGTGTGAGCAGCCCCGCCACCCTCCTAGGATAAAATCCCCTCCTGCTCCACAGCATCTGCTGAGGAAGAGAGAATGGTTAGGCATGGCCCTGTTAGAGGACCACAGTGCCTGCCACCCTGCCACCCTCCTAGTATGGAATCCCCCCTGCTCCACACCATCTGTTGAGGAAGAGAGAAGCGTTAGGCATGGCTCTGCTAGAAGACCACAGTGTGAGCAGCCCCCACTGCCCTCCTAGCATAGAATCCCCTCCTGCTCTACACCATCTGCTGAGGACGAGAGAAGCGTTAGGCATGGCTCTGCAAGAAGACCACAGTGGGGGCAGCCCCCACCACCCTCTTAGTATAGAATCCGCTCCTGCTCCACACCATCTGCTGAGGAAGAGCTATCGTCCTATAGCATTTCTTGATGCTCCTGGGAAAATCTTTGCTAGAATTATTTTGAGAGACCTAAATATTTGGTCCTCCAAAGAAAATTGTCGTGATCCCTTTCAGACAGGATTTGTTGCGGGCTTAGGTACTGCTATTAACATAACTATACTTAATGCTATTAAAACAGCTTATGCAGTCAAACAACAACCTCTTTACCTTGCTTTTGTTGATTTCCGAGTCGCATTTGACTCTGTTGATCGACAATTATTACTCAATAAACTAACGAATTATGGCTGTCCGCCTTCTCTCATCTCGCTAATAGGGCTACTACACACTAATACCTCAATGCAGGTCAAACTTAACTTAAATGGACTATTATCAGAAACTATTCATACAAGACGCGGCCTTAAACAAGGCTGCATTCTTGCGTCAACACTATTCAATTTGTTTATTTTTGATTTGGGTGTCGAATTTTTAAAAGTAATTAATGATGCACCAAAGCTTGGTAATCAGGTTGTTGCCTGGCTCTTGTATGGCGACGATTTGGTTTTAATTTCGCAAACGCCAATCGGATTGCAGTTGTTACTCAATCAGCTGGGATCTTATGTTACCAAAAACAACCTAATACTTAATTTGGAAAAAACCCAAGTAATGGAATTGAAAAATACCAACTTGAAACATTGGAAACATAATGAATGGCTATTACAAGAGCAGAAATTAACTCTAATAAATGAATATAAATATCTTGGCATTATGTTTAGCAATTCAGTCCTGAATGAGCCCCAGCAAAACAGTATATCTGGAAAGCTTCTATCGCTGACCTCACAGGCTAAAATACTCTTAGCCAAGTTTGGCAAATTCTCGTGTAGCCATGTTATAACATTTTACTTACAGAAGGTAATTCCTGTAATTGCCTATGGGGCTGAAACTTGGATTCCCCAAAACAGATTATACTGGGACAGAATTGAAGCTCAATTCTGGAAGAAAGTACTTAATCTTCCTAATTCCACTCCTAATGCCCTGTTACGGTTTGAATTAGGTAATCTCTCGCTACACATACAAGTAGTATGGAAAAGGTGCAGTCTCCTTCGGAAATGTCTTTTGGGTCTGTCGGCAAAAAATGTGCTGGCGACATTGGCGGATTATTTACTTCGCTCTGAACATCTGTTTCCGAAAAAATGGAGAACCGCAGTTTTTGATGATCTGAATATGGCAAACATCTCAATAGACTTATTGCTAAATAATCCGAACAGAGCCAAACTAAAACTGCATCAATATGATTGGCAATACACACAACAAAAATGCCTGGGATTAAAAGATTTCGATAGAACTCTATTTGGTCATAAAAAATTTCGACAGACAGCCGATTATCTTTTGAAATGTCCTTCATTTAAACTTCGAACTCAAATTTTAAGATTCCGTATGAATCTCTGGCCAACGAATCAGATTTTATTAAGGAGAGGTATAATAAAATCAGAAGTCGCGTATTGTCGATTCTGTAAAATTGTCGGAATGGAAGAGACTCTTAAACATTTATTGATTGTTTGTGGCTCACTAAAGAAACAAAGAGAAACAATCTTACAAAAATTAACACACTTGCATTACATAGCTCGCTCTGATAATGGATTGTGGTGCGAATTATTTGCAACAACTAAAATCTCAATAAGAATAGCCACGATGCAGTTCTTGGAATCGGTAATGCAATCAGCTGACCGTTCTTGTATGATGATTCACTATAATAATGAGAACTAACAGCTACCTATTGTGGATTGCTTTATTTATGGCTTTTCGAGATTTTGCAAACTAATCAATTGAATTTTACTGCAGGTAATATTGACTTACATCTATGCAAGTATATCTCTTCCTGTGGAGAATTTCGTAAATTTGTCTCACTCTTTGCTGTCTTTGATTAATCAAATCAATGTATAATGAGAAAGAAATTATATAGTTGTACATTTATTGATCTGTTTATGTAAATGTTTGTTTTGAAAGGTTATCTAATTTTAACCAACCAAAATAAAAAAAAAAAAAAAAAAAAGAAGGGTTAGGCATGGCCCTGCTAGTGGACCACAGTGTGAGCATCCCCTGCCACCCTCCTAGTATAGAATCCCCTCCTGATCCAGACCATCTGCTGCGGAAGAGAGAAGTGTTAGGCATGGCTCTGCTAGAGGACCACAGTGTGAGCAGCCCCCCACCATCCCCTAGTATAGAATCCCCTCCTGCACCACACCATCTACTGAGGAAGACAGAAGTGTTAGGCATGGCTCTGCTAGAGGACCACAGTGTGAGCAGCCCCCCACCATCCCCTAGTATAGAATCCCCTCCTGCACCACACCATCTACTGAGGAAGACAGAAGTGTTAGGCATGGCTCTGCTAGAGGATCACAGTGTGATCAGCCCCCCCACCTCCCCCTTAGTATAGAATCCCCTCCTACTCCACACCATCTGCCGAGGAAGAGAGCAGGGTTAGGCATGGCTCAGCTAGAGGACCACAGTGTGAGCAGCCCCCCACCATCCCCTAGTATAGAATCCCCTCCTGCACCACACCATCTACTGAGGAAGACAGAAGTGTTAGGCATGGCTCTGCTAGAGGATCACAGTGTGATCAGCCCCCCCACCTCCCCCTTAGTATAGAATCCCCTCCTACTCCACACCATCTGCCGAGGAAGAGAGCAGGGTTAGGCATGGCTCAGCTAGAGGACCACAGTGTGAGCATCCCCCCTGCTCCATACCATCTGCTGAGGAAGAGAGAAGTGTTAGGCATGGCTTTGCTAGAGGACCACAGTGTGAGCAGCTTCCCCAACACCCTCCTAGTATAGAATCCACTCCTGCTCCACACCATCTGCTAGGGAGGAGAAAAGTGTTAGGCATGGCTCTGCAAGAGGACCACAGTGTCAGCCGCCCCCACCACCTTCCTAGTATAGAATCCCCTCCTGCTCCAAAACATCTGCTGAAGAAGAGGGGAGTGTTAGGCATGGCTCTGCTAGAAGCAGCCCCTGCCACCCTCCTAGTATAGAATCCCCTCCTGCTCCACACCATCTTCTGATGAAGAGAGAAGTGTTAGACATGGCTGTGCAAGAGGACCAGAGTGTGAGCAACACCCCCGCCACCCTCCTAGTATAGAATCCCCTCCTGCTCCACACCATCTGCTGAGGAAGAGGGAACGGTTAGGCATGGCCCTGCTAGTGGGCCAGAGTGTGAGCTGCCCCACCACCCCACTAGTATACAATCCCCTCCTGCTCCACACAATCTACTGAGGTAGATAGAAGGGTTAGGCATGGCTCTGCTAGAGGACCACAGTGTGAGCTGCCCCACCAACCCCCTAGTATAGAATTCCCTCCTGCTACACACCATCTACTGAGGAAGATAGAAGGGTTAGGCATGGGTCTGCTAGAGGACCACAGTGTGAGCAGCCCCCCACCACCCTCCTAGTATAGAATCCCCTCCTGCTCCACACCATCTGCTGAGGAAGAGAGAAGTGTTAGGCATGGCCCTGCTAGAGGACCAAAGTGTGAGCATCCCCTGCCACCCTCCTAGTATAGAATACCCTCCTGCTCCTCACCATCTGCTGAAGATGAGAGAAGGGTTAGGCATGGCCTTGCTAGAGGACCACAGTGTGAGCAGCTTCCCCACCACCCTCCTAGTATAGAATACCCTCCTGCTCCACACCATCTGCTGAGGAAGAGAGAAGTGTTAGGAATTGCTCTGCTTGAGGGCCACAGTGTCAGCCGCCCCTGCCACCCTCCTAGTATAGAATCCCCTCCTGCTCCACACCATCTGCTGAGAACGAGCAAAGGGTTAGGCATGGTTCTGCTAGAGAACCACAGTGTGAGCAACGGCCCGCCACCACCCCTAGTTTGGAATCCCCTCCTGCACCACACCATCTGCTGAGGAAGAGAGAAGTGTTAGACATGGCCCTGCTAGAGGACCAGAGTGTGAGCAGCCCCGCCACCCTCCTAGTATAGAATCCCCTCCTGCTCCACACCATCTGCTGAGGAAGAGAGAAGGGTTAGGCATTGCTCTGCTAGAGGACCACAGTGTGAGCAGCCCCCACAGTGTGAACAGCCCCCCCGCCACCCTTCTAGTATAGAATCCCCTCCTGCTCCACATCATCTGCTGAAGATGAGAGAAGGGTTAGGCATGGCCTTGCTAGAGGACCACAGTGTGAGCAGCTTCCCCACCACCCTCCTAGTATAGAATACCCTCCTGCTCCACACCATCTGCTGAGGAAGAGAGAAGTGTTAGGAATTGCTCTGCTTGAGGGCCACAGTGTCAGCCGCCCCTGCCACCCTCCTAGTATAGAATCCCCTCCTGCTCCACACCATCTGCTGAGGACGAGAAAAGGGTTAGGCATGGTTCTGCTAGAGAACCACAGTGTGAGCAACCCCCCCCACCACCCCTAGTTTGGAATCCCCTCCTGCACCACACCATCTGCTGAGGAAGAGAGAAGTGTTAGACATGGCCCTGCTAGAGGACCAGAGTGTGAGCAGCCCCGCCACCCTCCTAGTATAGAATCCCCTCCTGCTCCACACCATCTGCTGAGGAAGAGAGAAGGGTTAGGCATGGCTCTGCTAGAGGACCACAGTGTGAGCAGCCCCCACAGTGTGAACAGCCCCCCCGCCACCCTTCTAGTATAGAATCCCCTCCTGCTCCACCTCATCTGCGGAGGATAAGAGAATAGTTAGGCATGACCCTGCTAGAGGACCACAGTGTGAGCAGCTTCCCCACCACCCTCCTAGTATAGAATACCCTCCTGCTCCACACCATCTGCTGAGGAAGAGAGAAGTGTTAGGAATTGTCCTGCTAGAGGGCCATAGTGTCAGCCGCCCCTGCCACCCTCCTAGCATAGAATCGACTCCTGCTCCACACCATCTGCTGAGGAGGAGAGAAGTGTTAGGCATGGCTCTGCTAGAGGACCACAGTGTGAGCAGCTCCCACCACCCTCCTAGTATAGAATCCCCTCCTGCTCCACACCATCTGCTGAGGAAGAGAGAAGTGTTAGGCATGGCTCTGCTAGAGGGCCACAGTGTGAGCACACCTCGCCACCCTCCTAGTATAAAATCCCCTCCTGCTTCACACCATCTGCTGAGGAAGAGTGAAGCGTTAGGCATGGCTCTGCTAGAGCACAACAGTGTGAACAGCTCCACCACCCCCCTAGTATAGACTCCCCTCCTGCTCCACATCATATGTTGAGGAAGAGGGCAGTGTTAGGCATGGCTCTGCTAGAGGGCCACAGTGTGAGCCGCCTCCGACACCCTCCTAGCATAGAATCCCCTCCTGCTCCATATCATCTGCTGAGGAGGAAAGAAGAATTAGGCATGACCGTGCTAGAGGTCCAGAGTCTGAGCAGCCCCGCCACCCTCCTAGTAGAGAATCCCCCCCTGCTCCACACAATCTGCTGAGGAAGAAAGAAGGGTTAGGCATGGCCCTGATAAAGGACCACCATGTGAGCAGCCCCTGCCACCCTCCTAGTATAGAATCCCCTCCTGCTCCACACGATCGGCTTAGGAATAGAGAAGGGTTAGGCATGGCCCTGCTAGTGGACCACAGTGTGAGCATCCCCTGCCACCCTCCTAGTATAGAATCCCCTCCTGATCCAGACCATCTGCTGCGGAAGAGAGAAGTGTTAGGCATGGCTCTGCTAGAGGACCACAGTGTGAGCAGCCCCCCACCATCCCCTAGTATAGAATCCCCTCCTGCACCACACCATCTACTGAGGAAGACAGAAGTGTTAGGCATGGCTCTGCTAGAGGATCACAGTGTGATCAGCCCCCCCACCTCCCCCTTAGTATAGAATCCCCTCCTGCTCCACACCATCTGCCGAGGAAGAGAGCAGGGTTAGGCATGGCTCAGCTAGAGGACCACAGTGTGAGCAGCCCCCACCACCCTCCTAGTATAGAATCCCCTCCTGCTCCATACCATCTGCTGAGGAAGAGTGAAGAGTTAGGCATGGCCCTGCTAGTGGGCCAGAGTGTGAGCTGCCCCACCACCCCACTAGTATAGAATCCCCTCCTGCTCCACACCATCTACTGAGGTAGATAGAAGGGTTAGGCCTGGCTCTGCTAGAGGACCAGAGTGTGAGCAACTTCCCCGCCACCCTCCTAGTATAGAATCCCCTCCTGCTCCACACCATCTGCTGAGGAAGAGGGAACGGTTAGGCATGGCTCTGCTAGAGGACCACAGTGTGAGCAGCCCCCACCACCCTCCTAGTATAGAATCCCCTCCTGCTCCATACCATCTGCTGAGGAAGAGTGAAGCGTTAGGCATGGCCCTGCTAGTGGGCCAGAGTGTGAGCTGCCCCACCACCCCACTAGTATAGAATCCCCTCCTGCTCCACACCATCTACTGAGGTAGATAGAAGGGTTAGGCCTGGCTCTGCTAGAGGACCACAGTGTGAGCACCCCCCACCACCCTCCTGGTATAGAATCCCCTCCTGCTCCACACCATTTGCTGAGGAAGAGAGAAGTGTTAGGCATGGCCCTGCTAGAGGACCAAAGTGTGAGCATCCCCTGCCACCCTCCTAGTATAGAATACCCTCCTGCTCCTCACCATCTGCTGAAGATGAGAGAAGGGTTAGGCATGGCCTTGCTAGAGGACCACAGTGTGAGCAGCTTCCCCACCACCCTCCTAGTATAGAATACCCTCCTGCTCCACACCATCTGCTGAGGAAGAGAGAAGTGTTAGGAATTGCTCTGCTTGAGGGCCACAGTGTCAGCCGCCCCTGCCACCCTCCTAGTATAGAATCCCCTCCTGCACCACACCATCTGCTGAGGAAGAGAGAAGTGTTAGACATGGCCCTGCTAGAGGACCAGAGTGTGAGCAGCCCCGCCACCCTCCTAGTATAGAATCCCCTCCTGCTCCAGACCATTTGCTGAGGAAGAGAGAAGGGTTAGGCATGGCTCTGCTAGAGGACCACAGTGTGAGCAGCCCCCACAGTGTGAACAGCCCCCCCGCCACCCTTCTAGTATAGAATCCCCTCCTGCTCCACATCATCTGCGGAGGATAAGAGAATAGTTAGGCATGGCCCTGCTAGAGGACCACAGTGTGAGCAGCTTCCCCACCACCCTCCTAGTATAGAATACCCTCCTGCTCCACACCATCTGCTGAGGAAGAGAGAAGTGTTAGGAATTGTCCTGCTAGAGGGCCATAGTGTCAGCCGCCCCTGCCACCCTCCTAGCATAGAATCCACTCCTGCTCCACAGCATCTGCTGAGGAAGAGAGAAGTGTTAGGCATGGCTCTGCTAGAGGGCCACAGTGTGAGCACACCTCGCCACCCTCCTAGTATAGAATCCCCTCCTGCTTCACACCATCTGCTGAGGAAGAGTGAAGCGTTAGGCATGGCTCTGCTAGAGCACAACAGTGTGAACAGCTCCACCACCCCCCTAGTATAGACTCCCCTCCTGCTCCACATCATATGTTGAGGAAGAGGGCAGTGTTAGGCATGGCTCTGCTAGAGGGCCACAGTGTGAGCCGCCTCCGACACCCTCCTAGTATAGAATCCCCTCCTGCTCCATATCATCTGCTGAGGAGGAAAGAAGAATTAGGCATGACCGTGCTAGAGGGCCAGAGTCTGAGCAGCCGCGCCACCCTCCTAGTAGAGAATCCCCCCCTGCTCCACACAATCTGCTGAGGAAGAGAGAAGGGTTAGGCATGGCCCTGATAAAGGACCACCATGTGAGCAGCCCCTGCCACCCTCCTAGTATAGAATCCCCTCCTGCTCCACACGATCTGCTTAGGAATAGAGAAGGGTTAGGCATGGCCCTGCTAGTGGACCACAGTGTGAGCATCCCCTGCCACCCTCCTAGTATAGAATCCCCTCCTGATCCAGACCATCTGCTGCGGAAGAGAGAAGTGTTAGGCATGGCTCTGCTAGAGGACCACAGTGTGAGCATTCCCCCTGCTCCATACCATCTGCTGAGGAAGAGAGAAGTTTTAGTCATGGCTCTGCTAGAGGACCACAGTGTGAGCAGCTTCCCCACCACCCTCCTAGTATAGAATACCCTCCTGCTACACACCATCTGCTGAGGAAGAGAGAAGTGTTAGGCATGGCTCTGCTAGAGGATCACAGTGTGATCAGCCCCCCCACCTCCCCCTTAGTATAGAATCCCCTCCTGCTCCACACCATCTGCTGAGTAAGAGAGAAGTGTTAGGCATGGCTCAGCTAGAGGACCAAAGTGTGAGCAGCTTCCCCAACACCCTCCTAGTATAGAATCCACTCCTGCTCCACACCATCTGCTGGGGAGGAGAAAAGTGTTAGGCATGGCTCTGCAAGAGGACCACAGTGTCAGCCGCCCCCACCACCTTCCTAGAATAGAATCCCCTCCTGCTCCAAAACATCTGCTGAAGAAGAGGGGAGTGTTAGGCATGGCTCTGCTAGAGGGCCACAGTGTGAGCCTCTCCCACCACCATCCTAGTATAGCATCCCCTCCTGGTCCACACCATCTGCCGAGGAAGAGAGAAGTGTTAGGCATGGCTCTGCTAGAGGACAACAGTGTGAGCAGCCCCCCCACAACCACCTAGTTTAGAATCCCCTCCTGCTCCACACCATCTGCTGAGGAAGAGAAAATGGTTAGGCATGGCTCTGCTAGAGGGCCACAGTGTGAGCCGCCCCACCGCCCTCCTAGTATAGAATCCCCTCCTGCTCCACACCATCTGCTGAGGAAGAGAGAAGTGTTAGGCATGGCTCTGCTAGAGGGCCACAGTGTGAGCACACCTCGCCACCCTCCTAGTATAGTATCCCCTCCTGCTCCACACCATCTGCTGAGGAAGAGTGAAGCGTTAGACATGGCTCTGCTAGAGGACCACAGTGTGAGCCGCCTCCGACACCCTCCAAGTATAGAATCCCCTCCGGCTCCATATCATATGCTGAGGGAGAGAGAAGATTTAGGCATGGCCGTGCTAAAGGACCAGAGTGTGAGCAGCCCCCACCACCATCCTAGTATAGAATCCCCTCCTGCTCCACACCATCTGCTGAGGAAGAGAGAAGTGTTAGGCATGGCCCTGCTAGAGGGCCACAGTGTGAGCAGCCCCTGCCACCCTCCTAGTATAGAATCCCCTCCTGCTCCACACCATCTTCTGATGAAGAGAGAAGTGTTAGACATGGCTGTGCAAGAGGACCAGAGTGTGAGCAACACCCCCGCCACCCTCCTAGTATAGAATCCCCTCCTGCTCCACACCATCTGCTGAGGGAGAGAGAAGTGTTAGGCATGGGCCTGCTAGAGGACCACAATATGAGCAGCCCCCACCACCCTCCTAGTATAGAATCCCCTCCTGCTCCATACCATTTGCTGAGGAAGAGTGAAGCGTTAGGCATGGGCCTGCTAGAGGACCACGGTGTGAGCAGACCCTCACCACCCCCTAGTATAGACTCACCTCCTGCACCACACCATCTGCTGAGGAAGAGAGGAGTGTTAGGCATGGCCCTGCTCGAGGACCACTGTGTGAGCAGCCCCCACCACCCCCCTAGTATTTTATCCCCTCCTGCTTAGCACCATCTGCTGAGGAAGAGAGATGGGTTAGGCATGCCCCTGCTAGAGGGCCAGAATGTGATCAGCCCCCCCCTCCACCCTCCTAGTATATAATCCACTTCTGCTCAACATCATCTGCTGAGGAAGAGAGAAGTGTTAGGCATGGCCCTGCTAGTGGGCCAGAGTGTGAGCTGCCCCACCACCCCCCTAGTATAGAATCCCCCCCTGCTCCATACCATCTGCTGAGGAAGAGAGAAGGGTTAGGCATGACTCTGCTAGAGGACCACAGTGTGAGCAGCCCCCCACCACCCCCTAGTATAGAATCCCCTCCTGCTCCACACCATCTGCTGAGGAAGAGAGCAGGGTTAGGCATGGCTCTGCTAGAGGACCACAGTGTGAGCATTCCCCCTGCTCCATACCATCTGCTGAGGAAGAGAGAAGTTTTAGTCATGGCTCTGCTAGAGGACCACAGTGTGAGCAGCTTCCCCACCACCCTCCTAGTATAGAATACCCTCCTGCTACACACCATCTGCTGAGGAAGAGAGAAGTGTTAGGCATGGCCCTGCTAGAGGGCCACAGTGTGAGCAGCCCCTGCCACCCTCCTAGTATAGAATCCCCTCCTGTTCCACACCATCTTCTGATGAAGAGAGAAGTGTTAGACATGGCTGTGCAAGAGCACCAGAGTGTGAGCAACACCCCCGCCACCCTCCTAGTATAGAATCCCCTCCTGCTCCACACCATCTGCTGAGGAAGAGGGAACGGTTAGGGATGGCCCTGAAAAATGAACACCATGTGAGCAGCCCCTGCCACCCCCCAGTACAGAATCCCCTCCTGCTCCACACCATCTACTGAGGTAGATAGAAGGGTTAGGCATGGCTCTGCTAGAGGACCACAGTGTGAGCAGCCCCCCACCATCCTCCTAGTATAGAATCCCCTCCTGCTCCATACCATCTGCTGAGGAAGAGTGAAGCGTTAGGCATGGCTCTGCTAGAGGGCCACAGTGTGAGCTGCCCCACCACCCCCCTAGTATAGAATTCCCTCCTGCTACACACCATCTACTGAGGAAGATAGAAGGGTTAGGCATGGGTCTGCTAGAGGACCACAGTGTGAGCAGCCCCCCACCACCCTCCTAGTATAGAATCCCCTCCTGCTCCACACCATCTGCTGAGGAAGAGAGAAGTGTTAGGCATGGCTCTGCTAGAGGGCCACAGTGTGAGCACACCTCGCCACCCTCCTAGTATAGTATCCCCTCCTGCTCCACACAATCTGCTGAGGAAGAGTGAAGCGTTAGACATGGCTCTGCTAGAGGACCACAGTGTGAGCCGCCTCCGACACCCTCCAAGTATAGAATCCCCTCCGGCTCCATATCATATGCTGAGGGAGAGAGAAGATTTAGGCATGGCCGTGCTAAAGGACCAGAGTGTGAGCAGCCCCCACCACCATCCTAGTATAGAATCCCCTCCTGCTCCACACCATCTGCTGAGGAAGAGAGAAGTGTTAGGCATGGCCCTGCTAGAGGGCCACAGTGTGAGCAGCCCCTGCCACCCTCCTAGTATAGAATCCCCTCCTGCTCCACACCATCTTCTGATGAAGAGAGAAGTGTTAGACATGGCTGTGCAAGAGGACCAGAGTGTGAGCAACACCCCCGCCACCCTCCTAGTATAGAATCCCCTCCTGCTCCACACCATCTGCTGAGGGAGAGAGAAGTGTTAGGCATGGGCCTGCTAGAGGACCACAATGTGAGCAGCCCCCACCACCCTCCTAGTATAGAATCCCCTCCTGCTCCATACCATTTGCTGAGGAAGAGTGAAGCGTTAGGCATGGGCCTGCTAGAGGACCACGGTGTGAGCAGACCCTCACCACCCCCTAGTATAGACTCACCTCCTGCACCACACCATCTGCTGAGGAAGAGAGGAGTGTTAGGCATGGCCCTGCTCGAGGACCACTGTGTGAGCAGCCCCCACCACCCCCCTAGTATTTTATCCCCTCCTGCTTAGCACCATCTGCTGAGGAAGAGAGATGGGTTAGGCATGCCCCTGCTAGAGGGCCAGAATGTGATCAGCCCCCCCTCCACCCTCCTAGTATATAATCCACTTCTGCTCAACATCATCTGCTGAGGAAGAGAGAAGTGTTAGGCATGGCCCTGCTAGTGGGCCAGAGTGTGAGCTGCCCCACCACCCCCCTAGTATAGAATCCCCCCCTGCTCCATACCATCTGCTGAGGAAGAGAGAAGGGTTAGGCATGACTCTGCTAGAGGACCACAGTGTGAGCAGCCCCCCACCACCCCCTAGTATAGAATCCCCTCCTGCTCCACACCATCTGCTGAGGAAGAGAGCAGGGTTAGGCATGGCTCTGCTAGAGGACCACAGTGTGAGCATTCCCCCTGCTCCATACCATCTGCTGAGGAAGAGAGAAGTTTTAGTCATGGCTCTGCTAGAGGACCACAGTGTGAGCAGCTTCCCCACCACCCTCCTAGTATAGAATACCCTCCTGCTACACACCATCTGCTGAGGAAGAGAGAAGTGTTAGGCATGGCCCTGCTAGAGGGCCACAGTGTGAGCAGCCCCTGCCACCCTCCTAGTATAGAATCCCCTCCTGCTCCACACCATCTTCTGATGAAGAGAGAAGTGTTAGACATGGCTGTGCAAGAGCACCAGAGTGTGAGCAACACCCCCGCCACCCTCCTACTATAGAATCCCCTCCTGCTCCACACCATCTGCTGAGGAAGAGGGAACGGTTAGGGATGGCCCTGATAAATGAACACCATGTGAGCAGCCCCTGCCACCCCCCAGTACAGAATCCCCTCCTGCTCCACACCATCTACTGAGGTAGATAGAAGGGTTAGGCATGGCTCTGCTAGAGGACCACAGTGTGAGCAGCCCCCCACCATCCTCCTAGTATAGAATCCCCTCCTGCTCCATACCATCTGCTGAGGAAGAGTGAAGCGTTAGGCATGGCTCTGCTAGAGGGCCACAGTGTGAGCTGCCCCACCACCCCCCTAGTATAGAATTCCCTCCTGCCACACACCATCTACTGAGGAAGATAGAAGGGTTAGGCATGGGTCTGCTAGAGGACCACAGTGTGAGCAGCCCCCCACCACCCTCCGAGTATAGAATCCCCTCCTGCTCCACACCATCTGCTGAGGAAGAGAGCAGGGTTAGGCATGACCCTGCTAGAGGACCACAGTGTGAGCATCCCCCCACCACCCCCTAGTATAGAATCCCCTCCTGCTCCACACCATCTGCTGAGGAAGAGAGCAGGGTTAGGCATGGCTCTGCTAGAGGACCACAGTGTGAGCATTCCCCCTGCTCCATACCATCTGCTGAGGAAGAGAGAAGTTTTAGTCATGGCTCTGCTAGAGGACCACAGTGTGAGCAGCTTCCCCACCACCCTCCTAGTATAGAATACCCTCCTGCTCCACACCATCTGTTGAGGAAGAGAGAAGTGTTAGGCATGGCCATGCTAGAGGGCCACAGTGTGAGCATCCCCTGCCACCCTCCTAGTATAGAATCCCCTCCTGCTCCACACCATCTACTGAGGTAGATAGAAGGGTTAGACATGGCTCTGCTAGAGGACCACAGTGTGAGCAGCCCCCCACCACCCCCATAGTATAGAATCCCCCCCTGCTCCATACCATCTGCTGAGGAAGAGGGAACGGTTAGGGATGGCCCTGATAAATGACCACCATGTGAGCAGCCCCTGCCACCCCCCAGTATAGAATCCCCTCCTGCTCCACACCATCTGCTGAGGAGGAGAGAAGTGTTAGGCATGGCTCTGCTAGAGGACCACAGTGTGAGCAGCCCCCACCACCCTCCTAGTATAGAATCCCCGCCTGCTCCACACCATCTGCTGAGGAAGAGAGAAGTGTTAGGCATGGCTCTGCTAGAGGGCCACAGTGTGAGCACACCTCGCCACCCTCCTAGTATAGAATCCCCTCCTGCTTCACACCATCTGCTGAGGAAGAGTGAAGCGTTAGGCATGGCTCTGCTAGAGCACAACAGTGTGAACAGCTCCACCACCCCCCTAGTATAGACTCCCCTCCTGCTCCACATCATATGTTGAGGAAGAGGGCAGTGTTAGGCATGGCTCTGCTAGAGGGCCACAGTGTGAGCCGCCTCCGACACCCTCCTAGTATAGAATCCCCTCCTGCTCCATATCATCTGCTGAGGAGGAAAGAAGAATTAGGCATGATGGTGCTAGAGGGCCAGAGTCTGAGCAGCCCCGCCACCCTCCTAGTAGAGAATCCCCCCCTGCTCCACACAATCTGCTGAGGAAGAGAGAAGGGTTAGGCATGGCCCTGATAAAGGACCACCATGTGAGCAGCCCCTGCCACCCTCCTAGTATAGAATCCCCTCCTGCTCCACACGATCTGCTTAGGAATAGAGAAGGGTTAGGCATGGCCCTGCTAGTGGACCACAGTGTGAGCATCCCCTGCCACCCTCCTAGTATAAAATCCCCTCCTGATCCAGACCATCTGCTGCGGAAGAGAGAAGTGTTAGGCATGGCTCTGCTAGAGGACCACAGTGTGAGCAGCCCCCCACCATCCCCTAGTATAGAATCCCCTCCTGCACCACACCATCTACTGAGGAAGACAGAAGTGTTAGGCATGGCTCTGCTAGAGGATCACAGTGTGAGCAGCCCCCACCACCCTCCTAGTATAGAATCCCCTCCTGCTCCACACCATCTGCTGAGGAAGAGGGCAGTGTTAGGCATGGCTCTGCTAGAGGGCCACAGTGTGAGCCGCCTCCGACACCCTCCTAGTATAGAATCCCCTCCTGCTCCATATCATCTGCTGAGGAGGAAAGAAGAATTAGGCATGACGGTGCTAGAGGGCCAGAGTCTGAGCAGCCCCGCCACCCTCCTAGTAGAGAATCCCCCCCTGCTCCACACAATCTGCTGAGGAAGAGAGAAGGGTTAGGCATGGCCCTAATAAAGGACCACCATGTGAACAGCCCCTGCCACCCTCCTAGTATAGAATCCCCTCCTGCTCCACACGATCTGCTTAGGAATAGAGAAGGGTTAGGCATGGCCCTGCTAGTGGACCACAGTGTGAGCATCCCCTGCCACCCTCCTAGTATAAAATCCCCTCCTGATCCAGACCATCTGCTGCGGAAGAGAGAAGTGTTAGGCATGGCTCTGCTAGAGGACCACAGTGTGAGCAGCCCCCCACCATCCCCTAGTATAGAATCCCCTCCTGCACCACACCATCTGCTGAGGAACAGTGAAGCGTTAGGCATGGCTCTGCTAGAGGGCCATAGTGTGAGCAGCCCCTCACCACCCCCTAGTATAGACTCACCTCCTGCACCACACCATCTGCTGAGGAAGAGAGGAGTGTTAGGCATGGCCCTGCTCGAGGACCACTGTGTGAGCAGCCCCCACCACCCCCCTAGTATAAAATCCCCTCCTGATCCAGACCATCTGCTGCGGAAGAGAGAAGTGTTAGGCATGGCTCTGCTAGAGGACCACAGTGTGAGCTGCCCCCCACCATCCCCTAGTATAGAATTCCCTCCTGCTACACACCATCTACTGAGGAAGATAGAAGGGTTAGGCATGGGCCTGCTAGAGGTCCACGGTGTGAGCAGACCCTCACCACCCCCTAGTATAGACTCACCTCCTGCACCACACCATCTGCTGAGGAAGAGAGGAGTGTTAGGCATGGCCCTGCTTGAGGACCACTGTGTGAGCAGCCCCCACCACCCCCCTAGTATTTTATCCCCTCCTGCTTAGCACCATCTGCTGAGGAAGGGAGATGGGTTAGGCATGCCCCTGCTAGAGGGCCAGAATGTGATCAGCCCCCCCCCTCCACCCTCCTAGTATATAATCCACTCCTGCTCAACATCATCTGCTGAGGAAGAGAGAAGTGTTAGGCATGGCCCTGCTAGTGGGCCAGAGTGTGAGCTGCCCCACCACCCCCCTAGTATAGAATCCCCTCCTGCTCCACACTATCTGCTGAGGAAGAGAGAAGGGTTAGGCATGACCCTGCTAGAGGACCACAGTGTGAGCAGCCCCCCCACCACCCCCTAGTATAGAATCCCTTCCTACTCCACACCATCTGCTGAGGAAGAGAGCAGGGTTAGGCATGGCTCTGCTAGAGGACCACAGTGTGAGCATTCCCCCTGCTCCATACCATCTGCTGAGGAAGAGAGAAGTTTTAGTCATGGCTCTGCTAGAGGACCACAGTGTGAGCAGCTTCCCCACCACCCTCCTAGTATAGAATACCCTCCTGCTCCACACCATCTGCTGAGGAAGAGAGAAGTGTTAGGCATGGCCCTGCTAGAGGGCCACAGTGTGAGCAGCCCCTGCCACCCTCCTAGTATAGAATCCCCTCCTGCTCCACACCATCTTCTGATGAAGAGAGAAGTGTTAGACATGGCTGTGCAAGAGGACCAGAGTGTGAGCAACACCCCCGCCACCCTCCTAGTATAGAATCCCCTCCTGCTCCACACCATCTGCTGAGGAAGAGGGAATGGTTAGGGATGGCCATGATAAATGACCACCATGTGAGCAGCCCCTGCCACCCCCCAGTACAGAATCCCCTCCTGCTCCACACCATCTGCTGAGGAAGAGAGAAGTGTTAGGCATAGCCCTGCTAGTGGGCCAGAGTGTGAGCTGCCCCACCACCCCACTAGTATAGAATCCCCTCCTGCTCCACACCATCTACTGAGGTAGATAGAAGGGTTAGGCATGGTTCTGCTAGAGGACCACAGTGTGAGCAGCCCCCCAACATCCTCCTAGTATAGAATCCCCTCCTGCTCCATACCATCTGCTGAGGAAGAGTGAAGGGTTAGGGATGGCCCTGATAAATGACCACCATGTGAGCAGCCCCTGCCACCCCCCAGTACAGAATCCCCTCCTGCTCCACACCATCTGCTGAGGAAGAGAGAAGTGTTAGGCATGGCTCTGCTAGAGGGCCACAGTGTGAGCTGCCCCACCACCCCCCTAGTATAGAATTCCCTCCTGCTACACACCATCTACTGAGGAAGATAGAAGGGTTAGGCATGGGTCTGCTAGAGGACCACGGTGTGAGCAAACCCTCACCACCCCCTAGTATAGACTCACCTCCTGCACCACACCATCTGCTGAGGAAGAGAGAAGGGTTAGGCATGACCCTGCTAGAGGACCACAGTGTGAGCAGCCCCCCACCACCCCCTAGTATAGAATCCCCTCCTGCTCCACACCATCTGCTGAGGAAGAGAGCAGGGTTAGGCATGGCTCTGCTAGAGGACCACAGTGTGAGCATTCCCCCTGCTCCATACCATCTGCTGAGGAAGAGAGAAGTTTTAGTCATGGCTCTGCTAGAGGACCACAGAGTGAGCAGCTTCCCCACCACCCTCCTAGTATAGAATACCCTCCTGCTCCACACCATCTGCTGAGGTAGATAGAAGGGTTAGACATGGCCCTGCTAGAGGGCCACAGTGTGAGCAGCCCCCCACCACCCCCATAGTATAGAATCCCCCCTGCTCCATACCATCTGCTGAGGAAGAGGGAACGGTTAGGGATGGCCCTGATAAATGACCACCATGTGAGCAGCCCCTGCCACCCCCCAGTATAGAATCCCCTCCTGCTTCACACCATCTGCTGAGGAAGAGAGAAGTGTTAGGCATAGCCCTGCTAGTGGGCCAGAGTGTGAGCTGCCCCACCACCCCCCTAGTATAGAATCCCCTCCTGCTCCACACCATCTACTGAGGTAGATAGAAGGGTTAGACATGGCTCTGCTAGAGTACCACCGTGTGAGCAGCCCCCCACCACCCCCATAGTATAGAATCCCCCCCTGCTCCATACCATCTGCTGAGGAAGAGGGAACGGTTAGGGATGGCCCTGATAAATGACCACCATGTGAGCAGCCCCTGCCACCCCCCAGTATAGAATCCCCTCTTGCTCCACACCATCTGCTGAGGAAGAGAGAAGTGTTAGGCATAGCCCTGCTAGTGGGCCAGAGTGTGAGCAGCCCCCCACCACCCTCCTAGTATAGAATCCCCTCCTGCTCCATACCATCTGCTGAGGAAGAGTGAAGCGTTAGGCATGGCTCTGCTAGAGGGCCACAGTGTGAGCTGCCCCACCACCCCCCTAGTATAGAATTCCCTCCTGCTACATACCATCTACTGAGGAAGATAGAAGGGTTAGGCATGGGTCTGCTAGAGGACCACAGTGTGAGCAGCCCCCCACCACCCTCCTAGTATAGAATCCCCTCCTGCTCCACACCATCTGCTGAGGAAGAGTGAAGCGTTAGGCATGGCTCTGCTAGAGGGCCACAGTGTGAGCTGGCCCACCACCCCCCTAGTATAGAATTCCCTCCTGCTACACTCCATCTACTGAGGAAAATAGAAGGGTTAGGCATGGGTCTGCTAGAGGACTACGGTGTGAGCAGACCCTCACCACCCCCTAGTATAGACTCACCTCCTGCACCACACCATCTGCTGAGGAAGAGAGGAGTGTTAGGCATGGCCCTGCTCGAGGACCACTGTGTGAGCAGCCCCCACCACCCCCTAGTATTTTATCCCCTCCTGCTTAGCACCATCTGCTGAGGAAGAGAGAAGGGTTAGGCATGCCCCTTCTAGAGGGCCAGAATGTGATCAGCCCCCCCTCCACCCTTCTAGTATAGAATCCACTCCTGCTCAACATCATCTGCTGAGGAAGAGAGAAGTGTTAGGCATGGCCCTGCTAGTGGGCCAGAGTGTGAGCTGCCCCACCACCCCCCTAGTATAGAATCCCCTCCTGCTCCACACCATCTACTGAGGTAGATAGAAGGGTTAGACATGGCTCTGCTAGAGGACCACAGTGTGAGCAGCCCCCCACCACCCCCATAGTATAGAATCCCCCCCTGCTCCATACCATCTGCTGAGGAAGAGAGAAGGGTTAGGCATGACCCTGCTAGAGGACCACAGTGTGAGCAGCCCCCCACCACCCCCTAGTATAGAATCCCCTCCTGCTCCACACCATCTGCTGAGGAAGAGAGCAGGGTTAGGCATGGCTCTGCTAGAGGACCACAGTGTGAGCATCCCCCCTGCTCCATACCATCTGCTGAGGAAGAGAGAAGTTTTAGTTATGGCTCTGCTAGAGGACCACAGTGTGAGCAGCTTCCCCACCACCCTCCTAGTATAGAATACCCTCCTGCTCCACACCATCTGCTGAGGAAGAGAAAAGTGTTAGGAATTGCCCTGCTAGAGGGACACAGTGTCAGCCGCCCCTGCCACCCTCCTAGCATAGAATCCCCTCCTGATCCAGACCATCTACTGCGGAAGAGAGAAGGGTTAGGCATGACCCTGCTAGAGGACCACAGTGTGATCAGCCCCCTACCTCCCCCTTAGTATAGAATCCCCTCCTGCTCCACACCATCTGCTGAGGAAGAGAGCAGGGTTAGGCATGGCTCTGCTAGAGGACCACAGTGTGAGCATCTCCCCTGCTCCATACCATCTGCTGAGGAAGAGAGAAGTGTTAGGCATGGCTCTGCTAGAGGACCACAGTGTGAGCAGCTTCCCCAACACCCTCCTAGTATAGAATCCACTCCTGCTCCACACCATCTGCTGAGGAGGAGAAAAGTGTTAGTCATGGCTCTGCAAGAGGACCATAGTGTCAGCCGCCCCCACCACCTTCCTAGTATAGAATCCCCTCCTGCTCGACAACATCTGCTGAAGAAGAGAGGAGTGTTAGGCATGGCCCTGATAAAGGACCACCATGTGAGCATCCCCTGCCACCCTCCTAGTATAGAATCCTCTCCTGCTCCACACCATCTTCTGATGAAGAAAAAAGTGTTAGACATGGCTGTGCAAGAGGAGCAGAGAGTGAGCAACACCCCCGCCACCCTCCTAGTATAGAATCCCCTCCTGCTCCACACCATCTGCTGAGGAAGAGGGAATGGTTAGGCATGGCCCTGATAAATGACCACCATGTGAGCAGCCCCTGCCACCCCCCAGTATAGAATCCCCTCCTGCTCCACACCATCTGCTGAGGAAGAGAGAAGTGCTAAGCATGGCCCTGCTAGCGGCCAGAGTGTGAGCAGCCCCCCCACCCTCCTAGTATAGAATCCCCTCCTGCTCAACATCATCTGCTGAGGAAGAGAGAAGTGTTAGGCACGGTCCTGCTAGTGGGCCAGAGTGTGAGCTGCCCCACCACCCCCCTAGTATAGAATCCCCTCCTGCTCCACACCATCTACTGAGGTAGATAGAAGGGTTAGGCATGGCTCTGCTAGTGGACCACAGTGTGAGCAGCCCCCCACCACCCTCCTAGTATAGAATCCCCTCCTGCTCCACACCATCTACTGAGGTAGATAGAAGGGTTAGGCATGGCTCTGCTAGAGGACCACAGTGTGAGCAGCCCCCCACCACCCCCATAGTACAGAATCCCCCCCTGCTCCATACCATCTGCTGAGGAAGAGGGAACGGTTAGGGATGGCCCTGATAAATGACCACCATGTGAGCAGCCCCTGCCACCCCCCAGTATAGAATCCCCTCCTGCTCCACACCATCTGCTGAGGAGGAGAGAAGTGTTAGGCATGGCTCTGCTAGAGGACCACAGTGTGAGCAGCCCCCACCACCCTCCTAGTATAGAATCCCCGCCTGCTCCACACCATCTGCTGAGGAAGAGAGAAGTGTTAGGCATGGCTCTGCTAGAGGGCCACAGTGTGAGCACACCTCGCCACCCTCCTAGTATAGAATCCCCTCCTGCTTCACACCATCTGCTGAGGAAGAGTGAAGCGTTAGGCATGGCTCTGCTAGAGCACAACAGTGTGAACAGCTCCACCACCCCCCTAGTATAGACTCCCCTCCTGCTCCACATCATATGTTGAGGAAGAGGGCAGTGTTAGGCATGGCTCTGCTAGAGGGCCACAGTGTGAGCCGCCTCCGACACCCTCCTAGTATAGAATCCCCTCCTGCTCCATATCATCTGCTGAGGAGGAAAGAAGAATTAGGCATGACGGTGCTAGAGGGCCAGAGTCTGAGCAGCCCCGCCACCCTCCTAGTAGAGAATCCCCCCCTGCTCCACACAATCTGCTGAGGAAGAGAGAAGGGTTAGGCATGGCCCTGATAAAGGACCACCATGTGAGCAGCCCCTGCCACCCTCCTAGTATAGAATCCCCTCCTGCTCCACACGATCTGCTTAGGAATAGAGAAGGGTTAGGCATGGCCCTGCTAGTGGACCACAGTGTGAGCATCCCCTGCCACCCTCCTAGTATAAAATCCCCTCCTGATCCAGACCATCTGCTGCGGAAGAGAGAAGTGTTAGGCATGGCTCTGCTAGAGGACCACAGTGTGAGCAGCCCCCCACCATCCCCTAGTATAGAATCCCCTCCTGCACCACACCATCTACTGAGGAAGACAGAAGTGTTAGGCATGGCTCTGCTAGAGGATCACAGTGTGAGCAGCCCCCACCACCCTCCTAGTATAGAATCCCCTCCTGCTCCACACCATCTGCTGAGGAAGAGGGCAGTGTTAGGCATGGCTCTGCTAGAGGGCCACAGTGTGAGCCGCCTCCGACACCCTCCTAGTATAGAATCCCCTCCTGCTCCATATCATCTGCTGAGGAGGAAAGAAGAATTAGGCATGACGGTGCTAGAGGGCCAGAGTCTGAGCAGCCCCGCCACCCTCCTAGTAGAGAATCCCCCCCTGCTCCACACAATCTGCTGAGGAAGAGAGAAGGGTTAGGCATGGCCCTGATAAAGGACCACCATGTGAACAGCCCCTGCCACCCTCCTAGTATAGAATCCCCTCCTGCTCCACACGATCTGCTTAGGAATAGAGAAGGGTTAGGCATGGCCCTGCTAGTGGACCACAGTGTGAGCATCCCCTGCCACCCTCCTAGTATAAAATCCCCTCCTGATCCAGACCATCTGCTGCGGAAGAGAGAAGTGTTAGGCATGGCTCTGCTAGAGGACCACAGTGTGAGCAGCCCCCCACCATCCCCTAGTATAGAATCCCCTCCTGCACCACACCATCTGCTGAGGAACAGTGAAGCGTTAGGCATGGCTCTGCTAGAGGGCCATAGTGTGAGCAGCCCCTCACCACCCCCTAGTATAGACTCACCTCCTGCACCACACCATCTGCTGAGGAAGAGAGGAGTGTTAGGCATGGCCCTGCTCGAGGACCACTGTGTGAGCAGCCCCCACCACCCCCCTAGTATAAAATCCCCTCCTGATCCAGACCATCTGCTGCGGAAGAGAGAAGTGTTAGGCATGGCTCTGCTAGAGGACCACAGTGTGAGCTGCCCCCCACCATCCCCTAGTATAGAATTCCCTCCTGCTACACACCATCTACTGAGGAAGATAGAAGGGTTAGGCATGGGCCTGCTAGAGGTCCACGGTGTGAGCAGCCCCTCACAACCCCCTAGTATAGACTCACCTCCTGCACCACACCATCTGCTGAGGAAGAGAGGAGTGTTAGGCATGGCCCTGCTCGAGGACCACTGTGTGAGCAGCCCCCACCACCCCCTAGTATTTTATCCCCTCCTGCTTAGCACCATCTGCTGAGGAAGGGAGATGGGTTAGGCATGCCCCTGCTAGAGGGCCAGAATGTGATCAGCCCCCCCCCCTCCACCCTCCTAGTATATAATCCACTCCTGCTCAACATCATCTGCTGAGGAAGAGAGAAGTGTTAGGCATGGCCCTGCTAGTGGGCCAGAGTGTGAGCTGCCCCACCACCCCCCTAGTATAGAATCCCCTCCTGCTCCACACTATCTGCTGAGGAAGAGAGAAGGGTTAGGCATGACCCTGCTAGAGGACCACAGTGTGAGCAGCCCCCCACCACCCCCTAGTATAGAATCCCTTCCTGCTCCACACCATCTGCTGAGGAAGAGAGCAGGGTTAGGCATGGCTCTGCTAGAGGACCACAGTGTGAGCATTCCCCCTGCTCCATACCATCTGCTGAGGAAGAGAGAAGTTTTAGTCATGGCTCTGCTAGAGGACCACATTGTGAGCAGCTTCCCCACCACCCTCCTAGTATAGAATACCCTCCTGCTCCACACCATCTGCTGAGGAAGAGAGAAGTGTTAGGCATGGCCCTGCTAGAGGGCCACAGTGTGAGCAGCCCCTGCCACCCTCCTAGTATAGAATCCCCTCCTGCTCCACACCATCTTCTGATGAAGAGAGAAGTGTTAGACATGGCTGTGCAAGAGGACCAGAGTGTGAGCAACACCCCCGCCACCCTCCTAGTATAGAATCCCCTCCTGCTCCACACCATCTGCTGAGGAAGAGGGAACGGTTAGGGATGGCCCTGATAAATGACCACCATGTGAGCAGCCCCTGCCACCCCCCAGTACAGAATCCCCTCCTGCTCCACACCATCTGCTGAGGAAGAGAGAAGTGTTAGGCATAGCCCTGCTAGTGGGCCAGAGTGTGAGCTGCCCCACCACCCCACTAGTATAGAATCCCCTCCTGCTCCACACCATCTACTGAGGTAGATAGAAGGGTTAGGCATGGTTCTGCTAGAGGACCACAGTGTGAGCAGCCCCCCAACATCCTCCTAGTATAGAATCCCCTCCTGCTCCATACCATCTGCTGAGGAAGAGTGAAGCGTTAGGCATGGCTCTGCTAGAGGGCCACAGTGTGAGCTGCCCCACCACCCCCCTAGTATAGAATTCCCTCCTGCTACACACCATCTACTGAGGAAGATAGAAGGGTTAGGCATGGGTCTGCTAGAGGACCACGGTGTGAGCAAACCCTCACCACCCCCTAGTATAGACTCACCTCCTGCACCACACCATCTGCTGAGGAAGAGAGAAGGGTTAGGCATGACCCTGCTAGAGGACCACAGTGTGAGCATCCCCCCACCACCCCCTAGTATAGAATCCCCTCCTGCTCCACACCATCTGCTGAGGAAGAGAGCAGGGTTAGGCATGGCTCTGCTAGAGGACCACAGTGTGAGCATTCCCCCTGCTCCATACCATCTGCTGAGGAAGAGAGAAGTTTTAGTCATGGCTCTGCTAGAGGACCACAGAGTGAGCAGCTTCCCCACCACCCTCCTAGTATAGAATACCCTCCTGCTCCACACCATCTGCTGAGGTAGATAGAAGGGTTAGACATGGCCCTGCTAGAGGGCCACAGTGTGAGCAGCCCCCCACCACCCCCATAGTATAGAATCCCCCCTGCTCCATACCATCTGCTGAGGAAGAGGGAACGGTTAGGGATGGCCCTGATAAATGACCACCATGTGAGCAGCCCCTGCCACCCCCCAGTATAGAATCCCCTCCTGCTTCACACCATCTGCTGAGGAAGAGAGAAGTGTTAGGCATAGCCCTGCTAGTGGGCCAGAGTGTGAGCTGCCCCACCACCCCCCTAGTATAGAATCCCCTCCTGCTCCACACCATCTACTGAGGTAGATAGAAGGGTTAGACATGGCTCTGCTAGAGTACCACCGTGTGAGCAGCCCCCCACCACCCCCATAGTATAGAATCCCCCCCTGCTCCATACCATCTGCTGAGGAAGAGAGAACGGTTAGGGATGGCCCTGATAAATGACGCCCATGTGAGCAGCCCCTGCCACCCCCCAGTATAGAATCCCCTCTTGCTCCACACCATCTGCTGAGGAAGAGAGAAGTGTTAGGCATAGCCCTGCTAGTGGGCCAGAGTGTGAGCAGCCCGCCACCACCCTCCTAGTATAGAATCCCCTCCTGCTCCATACCATCTGCTGAGGAAGAGTGAAGCGTTAGGCATGGCTCTGCTAGAGGGCCACAGTGTGAGCTGCCCCACCACCCCCCTAGTATAGAATTCCCTCCTGCTACATACCATCTACTGAGGAAGATAGAAGGGTTAGGCATGGGTCTGCTAGAGGACCAAAGTGTGAGCAGCCCCCCACCACCCTCCTAGTATAGAATCCCCTCCTGCTCCACACCATCTGCTGAGGAAGAGTGAAGCGTTAGGCATGGCTCTGCTAGAGGGCCACAGTGTGAGCTGGCCCACCACCCCCCTAGTATAGAATTCCCTCCTGCTACACTCCATCTACTGAGGAAAATAGAAGGGTTAGGCATGGGTCTGCTAGAGGACTACGGTGTGAGCAGACCCTCACCACCCCCTAGTATAGACTCACATCCTGCACCACACCATCTGCTGAGGAAGAGAGGAGTGTTAGGCATGGCCTGCTCGAGGACCACTGTGTGAGCAGCCCCCACCACCCCCTAGTATTGTATCCCCTCCTGCTTAGCACCATCTGCTGAGGAAGAGAGAAGGGTTGGGCATGCCCCTTCTAGAGGGCCAGAATGTGATCAGCCCCCCCCCCTCCACCCTTCTAGTATAGAATCCACTCCTGCTCAACATCATCTGCTGAGGAAGAGAGAAGTGTTAGGCATGGCCCTGCTAGTGGGCCAGAGTGTGAGCTCCCCCACCACCACCCTAGTATAGAATCCCCTCCTGCTCCACACCATCTACTGAGGTAGATAGAAGGGTTAGACATGGCTCTGCTAGAGGACCACAGTGTGAGCAGCCCCCCACCACCCCCATAGTATAGAATCCCCCCCTGCTCCATACCATCTGCTGAGGAAGAGAGAAGGGTTAGGCATGACCCTGCTAGAGGACCACAGTGTGAGCAGCCCCCCACCACCCCCTAGTATAGAATCCCCTCCTGCTCCACACCATCTGCTGAGGAAGAGAGCAGGGTTAGGCATGGCTCTGCTAGAGGACCACAGTGTGAGCATCCCCCCTGCTCCATACCATCTGCTGAGGAAGAGAGAAGTTTTAGTTATGGCTCTGCTAGAGGACCACAGTGTGAGCAGCCCCCACCACCCCCCTAGTATAAAATCCCCTCCTGATCCAGACCATCTGCTGCGGAAGAGAGAAGTGTTAGGCATGGCTCTGCTAGAGGACCACAGTGTGAGCTGCCCCCCACCATCCCCTAGTATAGAATTCCCTCCTGCTACACACCATCTACTGAGGAAGATAGAAGGGTTAGGCATGGGCCTGCTAGAGGTCCACGGTGTGAGCAGCCCCTCACAACCCCCTAGTATAGACTCACCTCCTGCACCACACCATCTGCTGAGGAAGAGAGGAGTGTTAGGCATGGCCCTGCTCGAGGACCACTGTGTGAGCAGCCCCCACCACCCCCTAGTATTTTATCCCCTCCTGCTTAGCACCATCTGCTGAGGAAGGGAGATGGGTTAGGCATGCCCCTGCTAGAGGGCCAGAATGTGATCAGCCCCCCCCCCCACCCTCCTAGTATATAATCCACTCCTGCTCAACATCATCTGCTGAGGAAGAGAGAAGTGTTAGGCATGGCCCTGCTAGTGGGCCAGAGTGTGAGCTGCCCCACCACCCCCCTAGTATAGAATCCCCTCCTGCTCCACACTATCTGCTGAGGAAGAGAGAAGGGTTAGGCATGACCCTGCTAGAGGACCACAGTGTGAGCAGCCCCCCACCACCCCCTAGTATAGAATCCCTTCCTGCTCCACACCATCTGCTGAGGAAGAGAGCAGGGTTAGGCATGGCTCTGCTAGAGGACCACAGTGTGAGCATTCCCCCTGCTCCATACCATCTGCTGAGGAAGAGAGAAGTTTTAGTCATGGCTCTGCTAGAGGACCACATTGTGAGCAGCTTCCCCACCACCCTCCTAGTATAGAATACCCTCCTGCTCCACACCATCTGCTGAGGAAGAGAGAAGTGTTAGGCATGGCCCTGCTAGAGGGCCACAGTGTGAGCAGCCCCTGCCACCCTCCTAGTATAGAATCCCCTCCTGCTCCACACCATCTTCTGATGAAGAGAGAAGTGTTAGACATGGCTGTGCAAGAGGACCAGAGTGTGAGCAACACCCCCGCCACCCTCCTAGTATAGAATCCCCTCCTGCTCCACACCATCTGCTGAGGAAGAGGGAACGGTTAGGGATGGCCCTGATAAATGACCACCATGTGAGCAGCCCCTGCCACCCCCCAGTACAGAATCCCCTCCTGCTCCACACCATCTGCTGAGGAAGAGAGAAGTGTTAGGCATAGCCCTGCTAGTGGGCCAGAGTGTGAGCTGCCCCACCACCCCACTAGTATAGAATCCCCTCCTGCTCCACACCATCTACTGAGGTAGATAGAAGGGTTAGGCATGGTTCTGCTAGAGGACCACAGTGTGAGCAGCCCCCCAACATCCTCCTAGTATAGAATCCCCTCCTGCTCCATACCATCTGCTGAGGAAGAGTGAAGCGTTAGGCATGGCTCTGCTAGAGGGCCACAGTGTGAGCTGCCCCACCACCCCCCTAGTATAGAATTCCCTCCTGCTACACACCATCTACTGAGGAAGATAGAAGGGTTAGGCATGGGTCTGCTAGAGGACCACGGTGTGAGCAAACCCTCACCACCCCCTAGTATAGACTCACCTCCTGCACCACACCATCTGCTGAGGAAGAGAGAAGGGTTAGGCATGACCCTGCTAGAGGACCACAGTGTGAGCATCCCCCCACCACCCCCTAGTATAGAATCCCCTCCTGCTCCACACCATCTGCTGAGGAAGAGAGCAGGGTTAGGCATGGCTCTGCTAGAGGACCACAGTGTGAGCATTCCCCCTGCTCCATACCATCTGCTGAGGAAGAGAGAAGTTTTAGTCATGGCTCTGCTAGAGGACCACAGAGTGAGCAGCTTCCCCACCACCCTCCTAGTATAGAATACCCTCCTGCTCCACACCATCTGCTGAGGTAGATAGAAGGGTTAGACATGGCCCTGCTAGAGGGCCACAGTGTGAGCAGCCCCCCACCACCCCCATAGTATAGAATCCCCCCTGCTCCATACCATCTGCTGAGGAAGAGGGAACGGTTAGGGATGGCCCTGATAAATGACCACCATGTGAGCAGCCCCTGCCACCCCCCAGTATAGAATCCCCTCTTGCTCCACACCATCTGCTGAGGAAGAGAGAAGTGTTAGGCATAGCCCTGCTAGTGGGCCAGAGTGTGAGCAGCCCGCCACCACCCTCCTAGTATAGAATCCCCTCCTGCTCCATACCATCTGCTGAGGAAGAGTGAAGCGTTAGGCATGGCTCTGCTAGAGGGCCACAGTGTGAGCTGCCCCACCACCCCCCTAGTATAGAATTCCCTCCTGCTACATACCATCTACTGAGGAAGATAGAAGGGTTAGGCATGGGTCTGCTAGAGGACCAAAGTGTGAGCAGCCCCCCACCACCCTCCTAGTATAGAATCCCCTCCTGCTCCACACCATCTGCTGAGGAAGAGTGAAGCGTTAGGCATGGCTCTGCTAGAGGGCCACAGTGTGAGCTGGCCCACCACCCCCCTAGTATAGAATTCCCTCCTGCTACACTCCATCTACTGAGGAAAATAGAAGGGTTAGGCATGGGTCTGCTAGAGGACTACGGTGTGAGCAGACCCTCACCACCCCCTAGTATAGACTCACATCCTGCACCACACCATCTGCTGAGGAAGAGAGGAGTGTTAGGCATGGCCTGCTCGAGGACCACTGTGTGAGCAGCCCCCACCACCCCCTAGTATTTTATCCCCTCCTGCTTAGCACCATCTACTGAGGAAGAGAGAAGGGTTGGGCATGCCCCTTCTAGAGGGCCAGAATGTGATCAGCCCCCCCCCTCCACCCTTCTAGTATAGAATCCACTCCTGCTCAACATCATCTGCTGAGGAAGAGAGAAGTGTTAGGCATGGCCCTGCTAGTGGGCCAGAGTGTGAGCTCCCCCACCACCCCCCTAGTATAGAATCCCCTCCTGCTCCACACCATCTACTGAGGTAGATAGAAGGGTTAGACATGGCTCTGCTAGAGGACCACAGTGTGAGCAGCCCCCCACCACCCCCATAGTATAGAATCCCCCCCTGCTCCATACCATCTGCTGAGGAAGAGAGAAGGGTTAGGCATGACCCTGCTAGAGGACCACAGTGTGAGCAGCCCCCCACCACCCCCTAGTATAGAATCCCCTCCTGCTCCACACCATCTGCTGAGGAAGAGAGCAGGGTTAGGCATGGCTCTGCTAGAGGACCACAGTGTGAGCATCCCCCCTGCTCCATACCATCTGCTGAGGAAGAGAGAAGTTTTAGTTATGGCTCTGCTAGAGGACCACAGTGTGAGCAGCTTCCCCACCACCCTCCTAGTATAGAATACCCTCCTGCTCCACACCATCTGCTGAGGAAGAGAAAAGTGTTAGGAATTGCCCTGCTAGAGGGACACAGTGTCAGCCGCCCCTGCCACCCTCCTAGCATAGAATCCCCTCCTGATCCAGACCATCTACTGCGGAAGAGAGAAGGGTTAGGCATGACCCTGCTAGAGGACCACAGTGTGATCAGCCCCCCTACCTCCCCCTTAGTATAGAATCCCCTCCTGCTCCACACCATCTGCTGAGGAAGAGAGCAGGGTTAGGCATGGCTCTGCTAGAGGACCACAGTGTGAGCATCTCCCCTGCTCCATACCATCTGCTGAGGAAGAGAGAAGTGTTAGGCATGGCTCTGCTAGAGGACCACAGTGTGAGCAGCTTCCCCAACACCCTCCTAGTATAGAATCCACTCCTGCTCCACACCATCTGCTGAGGAGGAGAAAAGTGTTAGTCATGGCTCTGCAAGAGGACCACAGTGTCAGCCGCCCCCACCACCTTCCTAGTATAGAATCCCCTCCTGCTCGACAACATCTGCTGAAGAAGAGAGGAGTGTTAGGCATGGCCCTGATAAAGGACCACCATGTGAGCATCCCCTGCCACCCTCCTAGTATAGAATCCTCTCCTGCTCCACACCATCTTCTGATGAAGAAAAAAGTGTTAGACATGGCTGTGCAAGAGGACCAGAGAGTGAGCAACACCCCCGCCACCCTCCTAGTATAGAATCCCCTCCTGCTCCACACCATCTGCTGAGGAAGAGGGAATGGTTAGGCATGGCCCTGATAAATGACCACCATGTGAGCAGCCCCTGCCACCCCCCAGTATAGAATCCCCTCCTGCTCCACACCATCTGCTGAGGAAGAGAGAAGTGCTAAGCATGGCCCTGCTAGCGGCCAGAGTGTGAGCAGCCCCCCCACCCTCCTAGTATAGAATCCCCTCCTGCTCAACATCATCTGCTGAGGAAGAGAGAAGTGTTAGGCACGGTCCTGCTAGTGGGCCAGAGTGTGAGCTGCCCCACCACCCCCCTAGTATAGAATCCCCTCCTGCTCCACACCATCTACTGAGGTAGATAGAAGGGTTAGGCATGGCTCTGCTAGAGGACCACAGTGTGAGCAGCCCCCCACCACCCTCCTAGTATAGAATCCCCTCCTGCTCCACACCATCTGCTGAGGAAGAGTGAAGCGTTAGGCATGGCTCTGCTAGAGGACCACAGTGTGAGCATTCCCCCTGCTCCATACCATCTGCTGAGGAAGAGAGAAGTTTTAGTCATGGCTCTGCTAGAGGACCACAGAGTGAGCAGCTTCCCCACCACCCTCCTAGTATAGAATACCCTCCTGCTCCACACCATCTGCTGAGGTAGATAGAAGGGTTAGACATGGCCCTGCTAGAGGGCCACAGTGTGAGCAGCCCCCCACCACCCCCATAGTATAGAATCCCCCCTGATCCATACCATCTGCTGAGGAAGAGGGAACGGTTAGGGATGGCCCTGATAAATGACCACCATGTGAGCAGCCCCTGCCACCCCCCAGTATAGAATCCCCTCCTGCTTCACACCATCTGCTGAGGAAGAGAGAAGTGTTAGGCATAGCCCTGCTAGTGGGCCAGAGTGTGAGCTGCCCCACCACCCCCCTAGTATAGAATCCCCTCCTGCTCCACACCATCTACTGAGGTAGATAGAAGGGTTAGACATGGCTCTGCTAGAGTACCACCGTGTGAGCAGCCCCCCACCACCCCCATAGTATAGAATCCCCCCCTGCTCCATACCATCTGCTGAGGAAGAGGGAACGGTTAGGGATGGCCCTGATAAATGACCACCATGTGAGCAGCCCCTGCCACCCCCCAGTATAGAATCCCCTCTTGCTCCACACCATCTGCTGAGGAAGAGAGAAGTGTTAGGCATAGCCCTGCTAGTGGGCCAGAGTGTGAGCAGCCCCCCACCACCCTCCTAGTATAGAATCCCCTCCTGCTCCATACCATCTGCTGAGGAAGAGTGAAGCGTTAGGCATGGCTCTGCTAGAGGGCCACAGTGTGAGCTGCCCCACCACCCCCCTAGTATAGAATTCCCTCCTGCTACATACCATCTACTGAGGAAGATAGAAGGGTTAGGCATGGGTCTGCTAGAGGACCACAGTGTGAGCAGCCCCCCACCACCCTCCTAGTATAGAATCCCCTCCTGCTCCACACCATCTGCTGAGGAAGAGTGAAGCGTTAGGCATGGCTCTGCTAGAGGGCCACAGTGTGAGCTGGCCCACCACCCCCCTAGTATAGAATTCCCTCCTGCTACACTCCATCTACTGAGGAAAATAGAAGGGTTAGGCATGGGTCTGCTAGAGGACTACGGTGTGAGCAGACCCTCACCACCCCCTAGTATAGACTCACCTCCTGCACCACACCATCTGCTGAGGAAGAGAGGAGTGTTAGGCATGGCCCTGCTCGAGGACCACTGTGTGAGCAGCCCCCACCACCCCCTAGTATTTTATCCCCTCCTGCTTAGCACCATCTGCTGAGGAAGAGAGAAGGGTTAGGCATGCCCCTTCTAGAGGGCCAGAATGTGATCAGCCCCCCCTCCACCCTTCTAGTATAGAATCCACTCCTGCTCAACATCATCTGCTGAGGAAGAGAGAAGTGTTAGGCATGGCCCTGCTAGTGGGCCAGAGTGTGAGCTGCCCCACCACCCCCCTAGTATAGAATCCCCTCCTGCTCCACACCATCTACTGAGGTAGATAGAAGGGTTAGACATGGCTCTGCTAGAGGACCACAGTGTGAGCAGCCCCCCACCACCCCCATAGTATAGAATCCCCCCCTGCTCCATACCATCTGCTGAGGAAGAGAGAAGGGTTAGGCATGACCCTGCTAGAGGACCACAGTGTGAGCAGCCCCCCACCACCCCCTAGTATAGAATCCCCTCCTGCTCCACACCATCTGCTGAGGAAGAGAGCAGGGTTAGGCATGGCTCTGCTAGAGGACCACAGTGTGAGCATCCCCCCTGCTCCATACCATCTGCTGAGGAAGAGAGAAGTTTTAGTTATGGCTCTGCTAGAGGACCACAGTGTGAGCAGCTTCCCCACCACCCTCCTAGTATAGAATACCCTCCTGCTCCACACCATCTGCTGAGGAAGAGAAAAGTGTTAGGAATTGCCCTGCTAGAGGGACACAGTGTCAGCCGCCCCTGCCACCCTCCTAGCATAGAATCCCCTCCTGATCCAGACCATCTACTGCGGAAGAGAGAAGGGTTAGGCATGACCCTGCTAGAGGACCACAGTGTGATCAGCCCCCTACCTCCCCCTTAGTATAGAATCCCCTCCTGCTCCACACCATCTGCTGAGGAAGAGAGCAGGGTTAGGCATGGCTCTGCTAGAGGACCACAGTGTGAGCATCTCCCCTGCTCCATACCATCTGCTGAGGAAGAGAGAAGTGTTAGGCATGGCTCTGCTAGAGGACCACAGTGTGAGCAGCTTCCCCAACACCCTCCTAGTATAGAATCCACTCCTGCTCCACACCATCTGCTGAGGAGGAGAAAAGTGTTAGTCATGGCTCTGCAAGAGGACCATAGTGTCAGCCGCCCCCACCACCTTCCTAGTATAGAATCCCCTCCTGCTCGACAACATCTGCTGAAGAAGAGAGGAGTGTTAGGCATGGCCCTGATAAAGGACCACCATGTGAGCATCCCCTGCCACCCTCCTAGTATAGAATCCTCTCCTGCTCCACACCATCTTCTGATGAAGAAAAAAGTGTTAGACATGGCTGTGCAAGAGGAGCAGAGAGTGAGCAACACCCCCGCCACCCTCCTAGTATAGAATCCCCTCCTGCTCCACACCATCTGCTGAGGAAGAGGGAATGGTTAGGCATGGCCCTGATAAATGACCACCATGTGAGCAGCCCCTGCCACCCCCCAGTATAGAATCCCCTCCTGCTCCACACCATCTGCTGAGGAAGAGAGAAGTGCTAAGCATGGCCCTGCTAGCGGCCAGAGTGTGAGCAGCCCCCCCACCCTCCTAGTATAGAATCCCCTCCTGCTCAACATCATCTGCTGAGGAAGAGAGAAGTGTTAGGCACGGTCCTGCTAGTGGGCCAGAGTGTGAGCTGCCCCACCACCCCCCTAGTATAGAATCCCCTCCTGCTCCACACCATCTACTGAGGTAGATAGAAGGGTTAGGCATGGCTCTGCTAGTGGACCACAGTGTGAGCAGCCCCCCACCACCCTCCTAGTATAGAATCCCCTCCTGCTCCACACCATCTACTGAGGTAGATAGAAGGGTTAGGCATGGCTCTGCTAGAGGACCACAGTGTGAGCAGCCCCCCACCACCCCCATAGTACAGAATCCCCCCCTGCTCCATACCATCTGCTGAGGAAGAGGGAACGGTTAGGGATGGCCCTGATAAATGACCACCATGTGAGCAGCCCCTGCCACCCCCCAGTATAGAATCCCCTCCTGCTCCACACCATCTGCTGAGGAGGAGAGAAGTGTTAGGCATGGCTCTGCTAGAGGACCACAGTGTGAGCAGCCCCCACCACCCTCCTAGTATAGAATCCCCGCCTGCTCCACACCATCTGCTGAGGAAGAGAGAAGTGTTAGGCATGGCTCTGCTAGAGGGCCACAGTGTGAGCACACCTCGCCACCCTCCTAGTATAGAATCCCCTCCTGCTTCACACCATCTGCTGAGGAAGAGTGAAGCGTTAGGCATGGCTCTGCTAGAGCACAACAGTGTGAACAGCTCCACCACCCCCCTAGTATAGACTCCCCTCCTGCTCCACATCATATGTTGAGGAAGAGGGCAGTGTTAGGCATGGCTCTGCTAGAGGGCCACAGTGTGAGCCGCCTCCGACACCCTCCTAGTATAGAATCCCCTCCTGCTCCATATCATCTGCTGAGGAGGAAAGAAGAATTAGGCATGACGGTGCTAGAGGGCCAGAGTCTGAGCAGCCCCGCCACCCTCCTAGTAGAGAATCCCCCCCTGCTCCACACAATCTGCTGAGGAAGAGAGAAGGGTTAGGCATGGCCCTGATAAAGGACCACCATGTGAGCAGCCCCTGCCACCCTCCTAGTATAGAATCCCCTCCTGCTCCACACGATCTGCTTAGGAATAGAGAAGGGTTAGGCATGGCCCTGCTAGTGGACCACAGTGTGAGCATCCCCTGCCACCCTCCTAGTATAAAATCCCCTCCTGATCCAGACCATCTGCTGCGGAAGAGAGAAGTGTTAGGCATGGCTCTGCTAGAGGACCACAGTGTGAGCAGCCCCCCACCATCCCCTAGTATAGAATCCCCTCCTGCACCACACCATCTACTGAGGAAGACAGAAGTGTTAGGCATGGCTCTGCTAGAGGATCACAGTGTGAGCAGCCCCCACCACCCTCCTAGTATAGAATCCCCTCCTGCTCCACACCATCTGCTGAGGAAGAGGGCAGTGTTAGGCATGGCTCTGCTAGAGGGCCACAGTGTGAGCCGCCTCCGACACCCTCCTAGTATAGAATCCCCTCCTGCTCCATATCATCTGCTGAGGAGGAAAGAAGAATTAGGCATGACGGTGCTAGAGGGCCAGAGTCTGAGCAGCCCCGCCACCCTCCTAGTAGAGAATCCCCCCCTGCTCCACACAATCTGCTGAGGAAGAGAGAAGGGTTAGGCATGGCCCTGATAAAGGACCACCATGTGAACAGCCCCTGCCACCCTCCTAGTATAGAATCCCCTCCTGCTCCACACGATCTGCTTAGGAATAGAGAAGGGTTAGGCATGGCCCTGCTAGTGGACCACAGTGTGAGCATCCCCTGCCACCCTCCTAGTATAAAATCCCCTCCTGATCCAGACCATCTGCTGCGGAAGAGAGAAGTGTTAGGCATGGCTCTGCTAGAGGACCACAGTGTGAGCAGCCCCCCACCATCCCCTAGTATAGAATCCCCTCCTGCACCACACCATCTGCTGAGGAACAGTGAAGCGTTAGGCATGGCTCTGCTAGAGGGCCATAGTGTGAGCAGCCCCTCACCACCCCCTAGTATAGACTCACCTCCTGCACCACACCATCTGCTGAGGAAGAGAGGAGTGTTAGGCATGGCCCTGCTCGAGGACCACTGTGTGAGCAGCCCCCACCACCCCCCTAGTATAAAATCCCCTCCTGATCCAGACCATCTGCTGCGGAAGAGAGAAGTGTTAGGCATGGCTCTGCTAGAGGACCACAGTGTGAGCTGCCCCCCACCATCCCCTAGTATAGAATTCCCTCCTGCTACACACCATCTACTGAGGAAGATAGAAGGGTTAGGCATGGGCCTGCTAGAGGTCCACGGTGTGAGCAGCCCCTCACAACCCCCTAGTATAGACTCACCTCCTGCACCACACCATCTGCTGAGGAAGAGAGGAGTGTTAGGCATGGCCCTGCTCGAGGACCACTGTGTGAGCAGCCCCCACCACCCCCTAGTATTTTATCCCCTCCTGCTTAGCACCATCTGCTGAGGAAGGGAGATGGGTTAGGCATGCCCCTGCTAGAGGGCCAGAATGTGATCAGCCCCCCCCCCTCCACCCTCCTAGTATATAATCCACTCCTGCTCAACATCATCTGCTGAGGAAGAGAGAAGTGTTAGGCATGGCCCTGCTAGTGGGCCAGAGTGTGAGCTGCCCCACCACCCCCCTAGTATAGAATCCCCTCCTGCTCCACACTATCTGCTGAGGAAGAGAGAAGGGTTAGGCATGACCCTGCTAGAGGACCACAGTGTGAGCAGCCCCCCACCACCCCCTAGTATAGAATCCCTTCCTGCTCCACACCATCTGCTGAGGAAGAGAGCAGGGTTAGGCATGGCTCTGCTAGAGGACCACAGTGTGAGCATTCCCCCTGCTCCATACCATCTGCTGAGGAAGAGAGAAGTTTTAGTCATGGCTCTGCTAGAGGACCACATTGTGAGCAGCTTCCCCACCACCCTCCTAGTATAGAATACCCTCCTGCTCCACACCATCTGCTGAGGAAGAGAGAAGTGTTAGGCATGGCCCTGCTAGAGGGCCACAGTGTGAGCAGCCCCTGCCACCCTCCTAGTATAGAATCCCCTCCTGCTCCACACCATCTTCTGATGAAGAGAGAAGTGTTAGACATGGCTGTGCAAGAGGACCAGAGTGTGAGCAACACCCCCGCCACCCTCCTAGTATAGAATCCCCTCCTGCTCCACACCATCTGCTGAGGAAGAGGGAACGGTTAGGGATGGCCCTGATAAATGACCACCATGTGAGCAGCCCCTGCCACCCCCCAGTACAGAATCCCCTCCTGCTCCACACCATCTGCTGAGGAAGAGAGAAGTGTTAGGCATAGCCCTGCTAGTGGGCCAGAGTGTGAGCTGCCCCACCACCCCACTAGTATAGAATCCCCTCCTGCTCCACACCATCTACTGAGGTAGATAGAAGGGTTAGGCATGGTTCTGCTAGAGGACCACAGTGTGAGCAGCCCCCCAACATCCTCCTAGTATAGAATCCCCTCCTGCTCCATACCATCTGCTGAGGAAGAGTGAAGCGTTAGGCATGGCTCTGCTAGAGGGCCACAGTGTGAGCTGCCCCACCACCCCCCTAGTATAGAATTCCCTCCTGCTACACACCATCTACTGAGGAAGATAGAAGGGTTAGGCATGGGTCTGCTAGAGGACCACGGTGTGAGCAAACCCTCACCACCCCCTAGTATAGACTCACCTCCTGCACCACACCATCTGCTGAGGAAGAGAGAAGGGTTAGGCATGACCCTGCTAGAGGACCACAGTGTGAGCATCCCCCCACCACCCCCTAGTATAGAATCCCCTCCTGCTCCACACCATCTGCTGAGGAAGAGAGCAGGGTTAGGCATGGCTCTGCTAGAGGACCACAGTGTGAGCATTCCCCCTGCTCCATACCATCTGCTGAGGAAGAGAGAAGTTTTAGTCATGGCTCTGCTAGAGGACCACAGAGTGAGCAGCTTCCCCACCACCCTCCTAGTATAGAATACCCTCCTGCTCCACACCATCTGCTGAGGTAGATAGAAGGGTTAGACATGGCCCTGCTAGAGGGCCACAGTGTGAGCAGCCCCCCACCACCCCCATAGTATAGAATCCCCCCTGCTCCATACCATCTGCTGAGGAAGAGGGAACGGTTAGGGATGGCCCTGATAAATGACCACCATGTGAGCAGCCCCTGCCACCCCCCAGTATAGAATCCCCTCCTGCTTCACACCATCTGCTGAGGAAGAGAGAAGTGTTAGGCATAGCCCTGCTAGTGGGCCAGAGTGTGAGCTGCCCCACCACCCCCCTAGTATAGAATCCCCTCCTGCTCCACACCATCTACTGAGGTAGATAGAAGGGTTAGACATGGCTCTGCTAGAGTACCACCGTGTGAGCAGCCCCCCACCACCCCCATAGTATAGAATCCCCCCCTGCTCCATACCATCTGCTGAGGAAGAGAGAACGGTTAGGGATGGCCCTGATAAATGACCACCATGTGAGCAGCCCCTGCCACCCCCCAGTATAGAATCCCCTCTTGCTCCACACCATCTGCTGAGGAAGAGAGAAGTGTTAGGCATAGCCCTGCTAGTGGGCCAGAGTGTGAGCAGCCCGCCACCACCCTCCTAGTATAGAATCCCCTCCTGCTCCATACCATCTGCTGAGGAAGAGTGAAGCGTTAGGCATGGCTCTGCTAGAGGGCCACAGTGTGAGCTGCCCCACCACCCCCCTAGTATAGAATTCCCTCCTGCTACATACCATCTACTGAGGAAGATAGAAGGGTTAGGCATGGGTCTGCTAGAGGACCAAAGTGTGAGCAGCCCCCCACCACCCTCCTAGTATAGAATCCCCTCCTGCTCCACACCATCTGCTGAGGAAGAGTGAAGCGTTAGGCATGGCTCTGCTAGAGGGCCACAGTGTGAGCTGGCCCACCACCCCCCTAGTATAGAATTCCCTCCTGCTACACTCCATCTACTGAGGAAAATAGAAGGGTTAGGCATGGGTCTGCTAGAGGACTACGGTGTGAGCAGACCCTCACCACCCCCTAGTATAGACTCACATCCTGCACCACACCATCTGCTGAGGAAGAGAGGAGTGTTAGGCATGGCCTGCTCGAGGACCACTGTGTGAGCAGCCCCCACCACCCCCTAGTATTTTATCCCCTCCTGCTTAGCACCATCTGCTGAGGAAGAGAGAAGGGTTAGGCATGCCCCTTCTAGAGGGCCAGAATGTGATCAGCCCCCCCCTCCACCCTTCTAGTATAGAATCCACTCCTGCTCAACATCATCTGCTGAGGAAGAGAGAAGTGTTAGGCATGGCCCTGCTAGTGGGCCAGAGTGTGAGCTCCCCCACCACCCCCCTAGTATAGAATCCCCTCCTGCTCCACACCATCTACTGAGGTAGATAGAAGGGTTAGACATGGCTCTGCTAGAGGACCACAGTGTGAGCAGCCCCCCACCACCCCCATAGTATAGAATCCCCCCCTGCTCCATACCATCTGCTGAGGAAGAGAGAAGGGTTAGGCATGACCCTGCTAGAGGACCACAGTGTGAGCAGCCCCCCACCACCCCCTAGTATAGAATCCCCTCCTGCTCCACACCATCTGCTGAGGAAGAGAGCAGGGTTAGGCATGGCTCTGCTAGAGGACCACAGTGTGAGCATCCCCCCTGCTCCATACCATCTGCTGAGGAAGAGAGAAGTTTTAGTTATGGCTCTGCTAGAGGACCACAGTGTGAGCAGCTTCCCCACCACCCTCCTAGTATAGAATACCCTCCTGCTCCACACCATCTGCTGAGGAAGAGAAAAGTGTTAGGAATTGCCCTGCTAGAGGGACACAGTGTCAGCCGCCCCTGCCACCCTCCTAGCATAGAATCCCCTCCTGATCCAGACCATCTACTGCGGAAGAGAGAAGGGTTAGGCATGACCCTGCTAGAGGACCACAGTGTGATCAGCCCCCCTACCTCCCCCTTAGTATAGAATCCCCTCCTGCTCCACACCATCTGCTGAGGAAGAGAGCAGGGTTAGGCATGGCTCTGCTAGAGGACCACAGTGTGAGCATCTCCCCTGCTCCATACCATCTGCTGAGGAAGAGAGAAGTGTTAGGCATGGCTCTGCTAGAGGACCACAGTGTGAGCAGCTTCCCCAACACCCTCCTAGTATAGAATCCACTCCTGCTCCACACCATCTGCTGAGGAGGAGAAAAGTGTTAGTCATGGCTCTGCAAGAGGACCACAGTGTCAGCCGCCCCCACCACCTTCCTAGTATAGAATCCCCTCCTGCTCGACAACATCTGCTGAAGAAGAGAGGAGTGTTAGGCATGGCCCTGATAAAGGACCACCATGTGAGCATCCCCTGCCACCCTCCTAGTATAGAATCCTCTCCTGCTCCACACCATCTTCTGATGAAGAAAAAAGTGTTAGACATGGCTGTGCAAGAGGACCAGAGAGTGAGCAACACCCCCGCCACCCTCCTAGTATAGAATCCCCTCCTGCTCCACACCATCTGCTGAGGAAGAGGGAATGGTTAGGCATGGCCCTGATAAATGACCACCATGTGAGCAGCCCCTGCCACCCCCCAGTATAGAATCCCCTCCTGCTCCACACCATCTGCTGAGGAAGAGAGAAGTGCTAAGCATGGCCCTGCTAGCGGCCAGAGTGTGAGCAGCCCCCCCACCCTCCTAGTATAGAATCCCCTCCTGCTCAACATCATCTGCTGAGGAAGAGAGAAGTGTTAGGCACGGTCCTGCTAGTGGGCCAGAGTGTGAGCTGCCCCACCACCCCCCTAGTATAGAATCCCCTCCTGCTCCACACCATCTACTGAGGTAGATAGAAGGGTTAGGCATGGCTCTGCTAGAGGACCACAGTGTGAGCAGCCCCCCACCACCCTCCTAGTATAGAATCCCCTCCTGCTCCACACCATCTGCTGAGGAAGAGTGAAGCGTTAGGCATGGCTCTGCTAGAGGACCACAATGTGAGCAGCCCCTGTCACCCTCCTAGTATAAAATCCCCTCCTGCTCCACACCATCTGCTGATGAAGAGAAAATGGTTAGGCATGGCTCTGCTAGAGGACCACGGTGTGAGCAGACCCCCACCACCCCCTAGTATAGACTCCCCTCCTGCACCACACCATCTGCTGAGGAATAGAGGAGTGTTAGGCATGGCCCTGCTCGAGGACCACTGTGTGAGCAGCCCCCACCATCCCCCTAGTATTTTATCACCTCCTGCTCAGCACCATCTGCTGAGGAAGAGAGAAGGGTTAGGCATGCCCCTGCTAGAGGGCCAGAATGTGATCAGTTCCCGCCACCTTCCTAGTATTTTATCCCCTCCCGCTCAGCACCATCTGCTGAGGAAGAGAGAAGATTTAGGCATGGCTGTGCTAGAGGGCCAGAGTCTGACCAGCCCCCCAACCTCCTAGTAGAGAATCCCCTCCTGCTCCACACAATCTGCTGAGGAAGAGAGAAGTGTTAGGCATGGCTCTGCTAGAGGGTCAGAGTGTGAGCAGCCCCTGCCACCCTCCTAGTATAGAATCCCCTCCTGCTCCACACCATCTGCTGAGGAAGAGAGAAGGGTTAGGCATGGCCCTGCTAGCGGGCCAGAGTGTGAGCAGCCCCCCCACCCTCCTAGTATAGAATCCACTCCTGGTCAACATCATCTGCTGACGAAGAGAGAAGTGTTAGGCATGGCCCTGCTAGTGGGCCAGAGTGTGAGCTGCCCCACCACCCCCCTAGTATAGAATTCCCTCCTGCTCCACACCATCTACTGAGGTAGATAGAAGGGTTAGGCATGGCTCTGCTATAGGACCACAGTGTGCGCAGCCCCCACTGCCCTCCTAGTATAGAATACCCTCCTGCTCCACACCATCTGCAGAGGAAGAGAAAAGGGTTAGGCATGGTTCTGCTAGAGAACCACAGTGTGAGCAACCCCCCCCACCACCCCTAGTTTGGAATCCCCTCCTGCACCACACCATCTGCTGAGGAAGAGAGAAGTGTTAGACACGGCTGTGCTAGAGGACCAGAGTGTGAGCAACCCCCGCCACCCTCCTAGTATAGAATCCCCTCCTGCTCCACACCATCTGCTGAGGAAGAGAGAAGGGTTAGGCATGGCCCTGCTAAAGGACCACCCTGTGAGCATCCCCTGCCATCCCCCCAGTACAGAATCCCCTCCTGCTCCACACCATCTGCTGAGGAAGAGAGAAATGTTAGGGATGGCTCTGCTAGAGGACCACAATGTGAGCAGCCCCTGTCACCCTCCTAGTATAAAATCCCCTCCTGCTCCACACCATCTGCTGATGAAGAGAAAATGGTTAGGCATGGCTCTGCTAGAGGACCACGGTGTGAGCAGACCCCCACCACCCCCTAGTATAGACTCCCCTCCTGCACCACACCATCTGCTGAGGAAGAGAGGAGTGTTAGGCATGGCCCTGCTCGAGGACCACTGTGTGAGCAGCCCCCACCATCCCCCTAGTATTTTATCACCTCCTGCTCAGCACCATCTGCTGAGGAAGAGAGAAGGGTTAGGCATGCCCCTGCTAGAGGGCCAGAATGTGATCAGTTCCCGCCACCTTCCTAGTATTTTATCCCCTCCCGCTCAGCACCATCTGCTGAGGAAGAGAGAAGATTTAGGCATGGCTGTGCTAGAGGGCCAGAGTCTGACCAGCCCCCCAACCTCCTAGTAGAGAATCCCCTCCTGCTCCACACAATCTGCTGAGGAAGAGAGAAGTGTTAGGCATGGCTCTGCTAGAGGGTCAGAGTGTGAGCAGCCCCTGCCACCCTCCTAGTATAGAATCCCCTCCTGCTCCACACCATCTGCTGAGGAAGAGAGAAGGGTTAGGCATGGCCCTGCTAGCGGGCCAGAGTGTGAGCAGCCCCCCCACCCTCCTAGTATAGAATCCACTCCTGGTCAACATCATCTGCTGACGAAGAGAGAAGTGTTAGGCATGGCCCTGCTAGTGGGCCAGAGTGTGAGCTGCCCCACCACCCCCCTAGTATAGAATTCCCTCCTGCTCCACACCATCTACTGAGGTAGATAGAAGGGTTAGGCATGGCTCTGCTATAGGACCACAGTGTGCGCAGCCCCCACTGCCCTCCTAGTATAGAATACCCTCCTGCTCCACACCATCTGCAGAGGAAGAGAAAAGGGTTAGGCATGGTTCTGCTAGAGAACCACAGTGTGAGCAACCCCCCCAACCACCCCTAGTTTGGAATCCCCTCCTGCACCACACCATCTGCTGAGGAAGAGAGAAGTGTTAGACACGGCTGTGCTAGAGGACCAGAGTGTGAGCAACCCCCGCCACCCTCCTAGTATAGAATCCCCTCCTGCTCCACACCATCTGCTGAGGAAGAGAGAAGGGTTAGGCATGGCCCTGCTAAAGGACCACCCTGTGAGCATCCCCTGCCATCCCCCCAGTACAGAATCCCCTCCTGCTCCACACCATCTGCTGAGGAAGAGAGAAATGTTAGGCATGGCTCTGCTAGAGGACCACAATGTGAGCAGCCCCTGTCACCCTCCTAGTATAAAATCCCCTCCTGCTCCACACCATCTGCTGATGAAGAGAAAATGGTTAGGCATGGCTCTGCTAGAGGACCACGGTGTGAGCAGACCCCCACCACCCCCTAGTATAGACTCCCCTCCTGCACCACACCATCTGCTGAGGAAGAGAGGAGTGTTAGGCATGGCCCTGCTCGAGGACCACTGTGTGAGCAGCCCCCACCATCCCCCTAGTATTTTATCACCTCCTGCTCAGCACCATCTGCTGAGGAAGAGAGAAGGGTTAGGCATGCCCCTGCTAGAGGGCCAGAATGTGATCAGTTCCCGCCACCTTCCTAGTATTTTATCCCCTCCCGCTCAGCACCATCTGCTGAGGAAGAGAGAAGATTTAGGCATGGCTGTGCTAGAGGGCCAGAGTCTGACCAGCCCCCCAACCTCCTAGTAGAGAATCCCCTCCTGCTCCACACAATCTGCTGAGGAAGAGAGAAGTGTTAGGCATGGCTCTGCTAGAGGGTCAGAGTGTGAGCAGCCCCTGCCACCCTCCTAGTATAGAATCCCCTCCTGCTCCACACCATCTGCTGAGGAAGAGAGAAGGGTTAGGCATGGCCCTGCTAGCGGGCCAGAGTGTGAGCAGCCCCCCCACCCTCCTAGTATAGAATCCACTCCTGGTCAACATCATCTGCTGACGAAGAGAGAAGTGTTAGGCATGGCCCTGCTAGTGGGCCAGAGTGTGAGCTGCCCCACCACCCCCCTAGTATAGAATTCCCTCCTGCTCCACACCATCTACTGAGGTAGATAGAAGGGTTAGGCATGGCTCTGCTATAGGACCACAGTGTGCGCAGCCCCCACTGCCCTCCTAGTATAGAATACCCTCCTGCTCCACACCATCTGCAGAGGAAGAGAAAAGGGTTAGGCATGGTTCTGCTAGAGAACCACAGTGTGAGCAACCCCCCCCACCACCCCTAGTTTGGAATCCCCTCCTGCACCACACCATCTGCTGAGGAAGAGAGAAGTGTTAGACACGGCTGTGCTAGAGGACCAGAGTGTGAGCAACCCCCGCCACCCTCCTAGTATAGAATCCCCTCCTGCTCCACACCATCTGCTGAGGAAGAGAGAAGGGTTAGGCATGGCCCTGCTAAAGGACCACCCTGTGAGCATCCCCTGCCATCCCCCCAGTACAGAATCCCCTCCTGCTCCACACCATCTGCTGAGGAAGAGAGAAATGTTAGGCATGGCCCTGCTAGAGGGTCAGAGTGTGAGCAGCCCCGCCACCCTCCTAGTATAGAAGCCCCTCTTGCTCAACACCATCTGCTGAGGAAGAGAGAAGTGTTAGGCATGGCTCTGCTAGAGGGCCAGAGTGTGAGCTGCCCCACCACCCCCCTAGTATAGAATCCCCTCCTGCTCCACCCCATCTGCTGAGGAAGAGAGAAGCATTAGGCATGGCTCTGCTAGAGGAACACAGTGTGAACAGCCCCCACCACCCCCCTAGTATAGACTCCCCTCCTGCGCCACACATCTGCTGAGGAAGAGAGGAGTGTTAGGCATGGCCCTGCTCGAGGACCACTGTGTGAGAAGCCCCCCACCACCCACCTAGTATAGAATCCCCTCCTGCACCACACAATCTGCTGAGGAAGAGAGAAATGTGAGACAGGGAGGGCACAAACATTTATCTACGGAATTAAATGCCCGTGTAATTTTATTTACATAGGAAAAACCAAAAGATGTATTAGACAACGTATTTGTGAACACAAATCTTATCTGAAGAACAAAATGCCAAATAAACCGTTAGTTGCACACTATGAAATAAAAAAACACAAACACACTGATATCTTTTGGTTTCTGTTACAAACAATTTCGGCAACCGAGAGAGGAGGCAACAGGGAATTGTAACTTAGCCTTAGTGAACAACGGTGGATCTATTGGTTCTATGTTATTTTGCTGCGGTATTTTTCATCGCAGGTTTTTTCATCAGTGGTTTTTTTTCAGAAATAGATGAGTTTTTTTCGAAATAAAAACGGCGATTTAAAAACATGCGATGAAAAATACTGCGGTGAAATGCGTGTATACCGATCTATTCCCTTGATACGGCTAATACTGGTCTAAATTTAGCGGTAGAATGGAATTGTTTGGTTGCTTTAATATAGGTTAATTGGTCACTTCCATCAGAAGTTAAATTTACTGACCCTAATGACACTGTAACTGGATGATTTAGCATACATCAACAAAAAACACGGTTTAACAAGGCAATTGTGGTGGTGTCTGATACACTGTTTTAGTGAACAGACAAGTGGGAGCAGCAATTTTGGGACATGCCCAAAATGTATGATTTTCCCCATAGACACAATGGAAAAATAAATGTGCTCATACCTACAGCCCATACCTCTGGACGGAATTTCACCAAATCTGCGGCAGGAGTGGCGGCTTGGTCCCGAAAGTGTGTTTTTGTAAATCCGGTGTAAATTGGTTCAGTATTTTTTTTTTAATTAACAAAAAGTAGGTAAAAACCATTAATGATATCTGGAACCTGTCTGGGACTCACCTCCCAGTTTGAACCACGGACGGGCCTCCGATTGGTCCAGGGGGCAACGTGAGGTCTGCAGACATCGGATGCGCCTTCTGATTGGATGGTGAAAAGCATGAGGTGTGTCAGATTTTTGAAAACGCCCTCCATGTTGGATTCACGGACAGCCACGTAGTCCGCGGTCTGTGCAGTAAAAACGTATTGAAAAAAACAACATTGCACTTGTTAAACTAATGAAACTATGTCTGGGGGGGTAAGGGGTGATGAGGATTGGATGGGATATGGCCTTAACAATCCCAAAAACTGGAATGTTTCTTCCCCAAAGTCAGCAGTCCTGTGATGTCCACAAACATCTTAGATGTTCGGGGGCATCTATGCTTTTTTGTGCATTACAGGGTTCATGCTGTTTTGTGACGGGGCAACACAATTAGAGGGGGGACCAACATATTGTAAAGGCTTATAGATATGGTGCCATTTGACACATCTGCACATTTTAGATCTAGATATAAATGTTTTTGCAAAGTTTGATGGCCTTTTGTCAAGAGGGGGCAAAATTAGAGGGGGGTCTCAACATTTTTAGATGGCTTATAAATGTGCTGCTGTTTGACGAATGTTTTCAGAAAGATTGTAGACCCAACCTTGAAGGTTTGTGCAAATTCTGAATGGATTTTGTCAAGTGGGGGGCTAAGTTATATGACTATTGTATGTACATACATTTTGACACTTTTGAAAAAATAAAACATGGGTGGATTTCCAGCAAATCTGTGTAAGGAACATTGGCAAGGACCTGAAAGAATGGTTTTGCAAATGTGTCTGTGTTTTATTTTTTGACAAGTGTCATTATGTAGGTAGGACAAGTTGTCATATATCTTTGGTGACGGAGGTATAGCCTGTCGCCATGGGTAGTGGCCGGATTGTCCTGTCATGGCATAAGGCCATGACCCAAACAATCTGGCTACTGGCCATGCCCACGAGGATGACCAATGGGGTTAGAGTGGCCATGTCCACCAGGGACCGTCTACGTGATTACGTTTTTTGGAATTGGGATAGGTTTGAAAGGGAAAAGAAATGTGCTCGTGAGTACAGGTTGAAGTGCTGGATGGGATTGCACTAGATATGCACGAGGAGGGTCAGCAAGAACTGGAAAGCAAGGTTTTGCAAATATGTCCCGTGTTTCTCTTTTTTAAGTGTAAATAGGAAGTACACAACACAGTGAAATAACTTTGGTGTCTGGGAAATGGTCCTGCCCATCAGCAAGGTGAAATGTGTACTGTAATTTGCTTATTGGGGCATGTGACATGGGCAAAGCGTTAGGTTTGAATGGGAAAACAAATTCTGCTTGCGGATACAGCCTGAAGTGGTGGACGAGATTACAACAAACCTGCGTGACAAGCATTAGCAAGGACCAGCAGGCATGTTTTTGGAAACATGTCTCGTGTTTCATTTTTCCAAAGTGAAGGATGTAAGTAGAACAACTAGTATGGGTTGCATGAAAAGAGTTATCTGAGAGCATTCTTATGCCCATGGTGAGAACCTTAGGTGCCTTCCAAACAACAGAATTCTGCACTCAAAGAGTCTTAAACGTAAACATCTGTCTGCCCTAAAAAAGCTGCGATCATGTACCACAGATTTTACTTCTGCTAGGAAAGAAATCTGCCAGCCAGATAAAAACTTAGTTAAATCACTCAGGATTGAATCATATCTATGTATTCACCAGTCCACACTTCGACATCTTTGCGATGGCCGGGAAAACATGTTTTGGGGCACCGTCAACCGCACATTTGGCTTAAAGGGGCAGGGCATGAATTCTCCGATATCGAAAAGTGATTTGTGGAGATGTTATATATAGATGGTGAGACACAGTACCTTTGGGGGACGCCGCACAGAATGGATATGGGTGGAGCGTTTGCAGTGTCAGAAAAAATCCTCATGGTTCTGTCATTGAGGAAGGAGGCCATCTAGGCCATGGACTTTTCAGAGAAGTTAGCTGAGGTGGTGAGGATGTGGCAAAGGGTGGCATAGTTGACCAGGTCAAAGGCGGCGTAGAGATCGAGGAGAAGGAGCATGGCTGGTTTGCCCTCGTCTCTGAGCGAGTCAAGCTTGATTTTCAGATCAAGGAGGGCAGATTCTGCACCATGCCCTGGGTGGAAACCAGATTGTTGGATCCCTAAAATGTGGTTTGTTTCAAGGTAGTCTTGGATCTGGTTGTAGGCTGCTCTATCTAAGATCTTGAGTAGGAACAGAACAGTGGTAATGCAGCGGTAGTTGTTGGGTAGGGCAGGGTCCATGCATGTTTTGTTAAGGAGAGGGCAGTCCCAGGATTCCATAAGGTTAGCAGGAACTTGGTAAGCTGCAAATGAGTCTCTGATGAAAGTGCTGATGAAAGGTGTAAGGGATTCAGCACAGTCCTTGATGGTGTTGGCTGGGCATAGGTCAGCCTTACAATTAGAGGGCTTGAGGATGTTGATGGTTTTCTTGGTTTTGGACTTAGAGATGTCTCTAAATTGGAATGAGGGTGCAGTGTGAGTTATGACGGGGGGTGCAGTGTGGAGGCCGAGGTTTTGACTAGTTTGAGTTTTATTTTATTCTGGAGTTGGTGAATTTTGTCTCTCGTGGCACTCTGAATGTTGCTGCACCAGGATTCATCTTTTTCTATGGCGTCAGTGGGGGGAGGGGTGGGTGTCTCAAGCTCCCTGGGGATTTTGATTTGTTCCTTGGTGTTAGAGTTAGCTTCTTGGATTCTCGTGTTGTAGACTAGGGCTTTGGCTGTTGTGTTAGCTTGTTTGTAATCTTTAGCGAGGTTCAGGAAAGCAGTTTTGGAGTGGGCAGATGGGTTTGTTTCCAAAGAAAATTCAGCTTGACCCTTTTTAGTGCATGTACATTTGTGTTGAACCAGGGGTTGAGGTGGCAGGTAGGTTTGACTTTCCTGGGGAGTAGTGGGGTAACTTGAATAATGGCATTGGAGAGCGTGATGTGTAGAGGTTGGCTAATGTTTCTGGGTTGGTGGTGTGGCAGGAACTAGAGCAAAGGGTTTGGGGGTCGGGGGAGAGGGAGTCTTTAGTCATTTTATGTGTGATGCATGTATAGGTAGGAGGCAGGGGTGGTAGAAGTGCGGGTGGCTGTTTGCATGTGGTGAATGAGAATGTAATAATGTGGTTGTCGGACCACAGACAGGTGGAGTTGGAAATGATGTTGATGTGGTTGTTGAGGGCTGCAATCCAGTCAAGGGCTCTGCCCTTGTCATGGGTGGGTGAGGAAATGCAGTGTGTGAAGTCAAGGTCGGTAAGTGCGGCGGCTGTGGATGTGGCGGCTAGGTCTGATGGGTCAAGATAACCTAGGTTAAAGTCACCTAAGATAATTACCCTAGAGGTGGGTTTGATGTTGCCTAGTGTGTGGGTGAGGGTTTCCTCGAAGGCCTCTATGGGTCCTGGCTGGTGGTAGAGGATGCGAAGTGTATGGCATCTAAGGGGGAATTGGTGAGTTTGAGGACAAGATGTTCGCAGTGTGCATATTATGCGGTCTGGGATTGTCTAATTTAAAGAGTGTCCGTGTAAATGATGGCAACACCGCCTCCTCGGGGATCGAGGTGGTTGCATCTCAGTATGGTGAAGCCCTCCAACAAACCTCACAAACAAGGTTTCAGTGGAGCCATGGAACACTACTCTCTACGCTGAAGCGAGGAAACTGGTTCCCCAAATGAAATGTTTGCTAGCTAAGCTGTGTACATTTTCCATGCTACAAAATCTACCGTTTCTACCTGGCTAAAATAGAACCTGTGCTCCTTTATGGTCTAGATATGTGCCTCTATGATCTGGGCAACTTGCTTAATACTATCCAAGGCAAGTTGTGGACAGAGGTTTTGTGTTTATCCATGGCTATCCAAAATGCAGTAATCAGATATGAATTGTACCTATCCTCTCTGAGGTTTCGTTGTGTATGGCAATAATTATCGACCTACAAGAGCATTCTTGATCCCTCTGAGAATTCATTGTGTGAGGATATAAACAACATTATGAAGGATGCATCAAATGTTTCTGTCAACTCCTTCAGATTGAGGAGGCAAGGTATTTTACCCTCAATTGGAGTGTCTGAGCTTGATTTAACACAGCGACAGGGAGTCGTCAAAAGGTGCTTGTATAGGTCTGATTGGGTTGAGACAATTGATATCATTGGCACCTATTCACACTTCATTGTAGGGATGAGGATACAACAGAAACTCTGAGACATTGGGTGACGGCATGTCCGCATTTTGTTGCTACTAGGTCATCCTGTTTTAAGGGGAAAGGTGGTGGCAATACTGAAGCATCTATGAATTTGTTTTGTGTAGGTTAATGTGGGGGACTAATGTTTCATTGATTTTAGCTTTGAATAATTTCTTGCTTATCATTTTAGATCATTTGAACGCTAATATATGATTTTATGTTTATTTTGTATGGATAGAAATTAGATTGTATTGTTCTATTTTGTGTAAGGTTTTCTGTAAACCACAAATGCAACAATAAAAAAAATATATATAGTAGAAAAAACTAGTAATATACATTTGTGTCTGGGTAATGGGCCTGGCCCTCGGCAAACGCAAATGTGTACTCTGATTTTCTTATTGGGGAATGCAGCATGGCTGAATTCTATGCCCCATAGATTTGGAGACTAGCCATGGCTGCAAGCCATGAGCACTGGCCATTGGCTACATTATTATGGGGTAGTCGACACTGAACTAGCATGCAGGGTAGGTGCAGTGAATAATAGGGGTGGTTTGGTTCGGCTGGGGTCATGGTGGAGCCTTATGCTGTAGGTATTTGAACGATGATTTCCATCCCCAGCATGCACTGCTGATAACGGCAGACATACGTATGTGTTGCAAAATGTATGCTTCTTAAAGGAATGTAAAAAAAGAGGAATTATTAATAACGTATATACAGTGATGTAACACCATGAAACATTTTCACTTATGAACATCTGTTAAAGGTATTTTATGGTTAAGATGCGTCCCACCATTGGGACTCCTCTGCTCCAGCAGTTACCCAGTGGCGTCCCACCTTGGCATCCCTCGGAATTTCTCTCCTGGGTTCTCATGCGCACTTGCCCATCCGTACTGCCCCCTCTATTTATGCACGTCCCCCGCTGCACAATGCATATGTGCATTTATAGAAGCATTGTGTAAAACATTTTGGATAAGTAAGGGAACTGTAAAAATATTTGGCGTGTTACAGCACAGAGTACAGCACTACTGCACACGTAGCATTTTTTTTTGATGCAGCACCACCACATGGGTGTGGTGCATTGCTATATGTGTTGCCAGAGTAACATGGACATATAAGTAAAGACAGGCTATTCAGTCAAAAACGATTTTTACATATAAGATGCAAATCTATTTTTACAGTTAAAAGCACACATGTGCACATTCAAAATGCACACTATTTTTCACCTGAAATGCCCATGTGGTGGTGCTGCATCAAAAAAAAAATGCTACCTGTGCAGTAGTGCTGTACTCTGTGCTGTAACACGCCAAATATCCTTACAGAACTGTAGATGTGAAAGATTTGTAAAAGATTGTTAAGTGAAAGTTGGTGTTTCGAAGCTTAATATGGTAATAGGGTTCTCTCTTTGCCTTCTGCAGGCTGCCATGGAGCCCCACCTTCCCTTTCCATGTTGGCCATTTTGGAAAAGGATTTTCCATTCTACAGCGTGACGCGGCATGCAATCCGCTGTAGGATGAACATTTAGCACCCCGGGTTACCACTTTGGCAACATGGGATGCTAATGGCCTTCACCCCCGTTGCACGGGCCGGAATGGGGGCTAATAGTCCAGAGCACTCGTTATCCACTATAACGATAACTTGGGCTCCTGACAGCTGGAGGGCTCAAACTACCCTTGTTCCAACACAGGGTTGATCTCACACCAACGGTCACAACTTCCTTTCTGTTCTAAACCACCACAACACCCAAACTTGGTGGGTTCAACAACTCCCAGAATACAGTCAAGTTTACACAAATCTGCTATCAAGGGTTTCAGTGACAACAAGGGGGGAGATTACCTCGGCAAAATCTCCAGCCCGCCTTGCTGATGCGGGGGAAGGGAGGGGACTCTAGGTCATCCTCACTGAAGCCATTAGAAGGGCTGCTTTGGCACAGGGCAGGGAGACACACAGATGTCTCTGGCTACCTCTCTGTAGCCATAAGAAGGGATCCTATTCTATCTCTCAAGAGCCCTCCACATTATTCACAGGAAACTTTATGGCAACCTTTCCAGGTCCACCAATGCCTTCTGCATAGTTTCCATTGTCAAGCTGTGTGTCACATCTTGGGGTAACTGGCGACTTTGGAACCGATGGAAACGGCGTCCTCCATTGCCGTTTCCATCACATTCCACACAATGCCGAGTGCAGGTCTAGTCTTTCTGTTGCAGCACGTCCGACGCCGGTTGTTTTCTTTCCGCACTTCCAACATTCGGGCGCGTTGCAACGTCCTGTATTGTAGTTCGTCTGCTGTTTGCCTGCGCTTCTCTTGCTACCCGTAGTTTTTTTGGCCTTCCCCCTTTATTTTTCTTTCTGTCTCTGACTCTGCCACTCTCTCTCTGCTTTTCCTTTGCTTCACCCTTCCCCTGCTAGACTCTTTCCCTCTTGCTTTTCCTTCCGATCCGCCCGTCTTCCGTTGCTTTCCTTCTGCTCCCTTTCTCGCTCTCCTGTTTCCTTCGTGTTCTGTTTCTCCTTTTCTCCCCTGTTGCCTTGACTTCCCGTGTACCGACTCAGCCTGCTTTTGGATTGCTTCGCCTTTGCCCTGTGTTACGTTTTTGGCTCCCAGGATACCAGACCCTTGCCTGTCGCCGGACTGCTTCCTCTTTTCCCCTATACTGTACTTAATAGTCCTTGTTGAGACTTCCTCTGCTACATACCTTTCCGAGGAGTACTTATGTGGTCTGATTCTTCTCCACTTCCTGTTCCGCTGCCGGACCAGACCGTTGTTCACTCCCCACGGATCTTCCTCAAGAGCTACTGGATCCCGAACACTACAACCGGCTCCGTGTGGACTTCCTTGGGTTTTTTTGTGCCACTGGCTTTTTCACCATATTCAGGCAGCCGCAGAGGATAGCCACAGTTTACCTACAAGGTGACACTGTGGCGTCCTTCCACGGTCGCCCCTATCTGCATAAAAAAAGGAGAGGCCCAGACCCAAAGGAAACCAGAAGCCGGCACTCCGATGGAAAAACAGAGGTGAGGTGGAAGGGGAGGTGGGAGAGACGGAATCTTCCGTGGAGGAGGAAGACATTACAGACCCTTCTGACACTGTGAAACATGGCAAGGCCCAGACCACTAACAGGTGTTCAGGGATTTACAACGTAGGTTTGACAGGAGAAGGTCCCACCTCCTTCTGCGGGGCTCACTGAAGGCTCCAATCAAACTTATGAGAGCTTTGACAAGTCTCTCTCTCAGACCATCTTCCTGTGGATGACATCTAAGTGATGCTTGACAGGTCACTTCACCCTTCTTCCACTGGGTCTGACCACAGCAGAGGCGCTACTTCTGGGACTGTCATTCAGTAAGGTGTCAGCGTCTGACTTCACAGTCATTCCATGTGGGGTGGCACAAGGACATATGGGATTATGCGATCAGCAATCGCCAATTGTAACCTATTGCCTGAGGTCTCCAGAGCGAAAGGGCTAACCAATTTAGGCCTTAGTTCTGGTAACGATGAGTCTACTCCTGTCCCACACCTGTCAACCTGGTGACAGAGAGTGAGACCCCTACATTGGTTTTACTCTGGGACCCCCATCATGGGCCAGCAAGAATGTGTGTTTGACCACACCCGTGATATCCCGGGACTAGGATGCATCACCAGGGGAATGTCACACACCAACCTTAGGAGGAAGGGCCTTACAACTTGAGAAACTTCCAACCTTTCAAGGTTTACTCTGGTGGGTTCTGTGGGCTTACTTCGCAGTAACCCACCTTCCTGTTGAATCCTTTGCTTCACTGGAGGAGAATCCCATTGGAAGCATGCCTTTCTCCATAGGCCTATCCAGTATGGTTTCCTTTTCTGTTGGTCCATACTTGTCTCTCCCCTATGGATTTCCTCTACTAGCATGCCAGGTAGTTTAGGATTCCTATAGGATCCAAGATTTTCTAGGAGCCTTTCTTTCAAAACTTGGAATAGGGACTCTACCAACTACCTCAACAAATACTGTAGGTGGGCCAGGGGGCGTATTCTCCTTCCCTCTGCCTCTGTTTCTGAATCCTCTGGCCATAGGTTTCCCCTTAGGCCTCGGCTTTCCCTTAGGATTGGCTAAGACAGCCCAATTCTGAGACCAAGTGTTTGAAAGATCTGGTGAGTGTCTATCAGGACCTACGTCTTGAAGACTAAGCTCACCCAAAACTCTTCTAGGAACCACTCTCCTAACATTGACAGATCCACCCACCCATTTTTTGTATTGGTTCATAGTTTGAAACAAATCTTTTTTACACGTTCGTCTGTCAAATTCCTAATTTCATCCCCTTTAACCAAGAAGGATCACTTAGTTTACCATTTCATTTCTTTTCATTCCATTGCCCCCTCTCAGTGCTACATAAATCATTTTCTTGGTAACAACAGACATAGTTAAGCCCGACTGTGCAGTTCTCTCTTCACATTTAATTATTTCAAGAATGGCATCTATAAAATCTGTTCCTGCACATGTTCAGCCAACCATTTTGCCCCCTAGAAACAGTCTCCACCAGTCATCAGCTGATAATGAAAGGGCATTGTTTATATATTTCCCTAGATAGTTTGTTCTTTCCATTGTCAGTCCTGCACAGTTTACAATTAGATGCTTTGTGGTTTCTATTGCAATTCCCTGGCAACAGAATCTACTTATGCTTTCTGTAGAGCCGTACTGTCCTCTTCTAGACTTGGGGCCTCATTATGAGTTTTGCGGCAGCCGTGCCTGTATGACAAGCATGGCTATCGCCAAACTCGCCTCCGGCACCCGCAAATGGGCAATTACTGGGCCATTACAAGTGTTGTGGCCCGGTAAATTGCCCATTTGCGGGTGGCGGTAATGCCGCACTCCCCATCCCCATTCTGCCCCATAGGGCTGAATGGGAATGGGGAGCATGGATGCACCTGCACCGTTAATAACGGTGTCGGTGCATCCGTGAGTTGTGCTCGCGGGTGCCGCACAGCCCGCCAGGTCAGACCGGGCGGGCTGTCAGGCACCCGCGAGCAGAACTTGTAAATTGGCGTTATAGTGACAACAGTGCCAGTGCCTTACGGGCACCGTTGTCACCGTACCGCCAACCTTATAATGAGGTCCATGATCTCCTTAGTCTGGTATAAGCCTAATCTTAGCCGCAACAGTTGAGTTCAAGTGACCTATATTGCATCCTGACTTTTTGTGTCAAAATCCAGTCGTTTTCTTTGCATTCGATTTTACCAGCCACTGGATTATTTATAAGTCTATGTCATTACATGTCTAGCTGTGTAAGTTTCTCCATGCATAGATTCTGCCATTCCCTAAGTGGCCATGGTTGACCTCAAGTGTCTTTATGCCATAATATTTTGTATGGTAAAGCAGCGTCTTGCAGCAAAGTTTTCCTAAGTAATGCAAGGCTTTTCAAAAGTATAACTGATTCCAGCGATTGAAGTCCAAGATCACATCTCACTGCTTGTATTGGGACACTTTGGGGTAAGTGGAGCAACTTTTTTTCCAAAAATACCCTTCTAGTTTGCTCCAAATTCAAGGGTTAATGCTTAATCCTGCTTCACTGCCATATGTCACTGCTGGGATAACTTTTTGCTTATAGAATGTTAATAAAGCTATGAACGTGAATTTCCCATACCAAGCGTGGATGATCGACCCTTGGGATGCTAACACTTTCATTTTCCTTCTCAGAATATTTATCCAAGCCACAGCTCCCAAATATCTTTTACACCTGTTACTGTTTTTCTTGTCCAATCGACCACTCAAATCTTGCTCTTTTTGTCTTTGACCAGATCTCTCTGATAAATTAAGGATTTTAGATTTTTTGATGTTAATCACTAATGAGTTGGCTTGCATGTAGCGTTCTAGTTTCTCCAGTTTACGTTGTAGGCCGATTGGTGTCTGATCTAGCAACACTAGGTCGTCTGCATAAACAATCCAGGCCACTTGTTGGTTGTTTATTTTTTGGGGGAAATCTTTTTACTTTATTAAGCGTGTAAGGGAGATCTGCCAGATGTAAATTAAACAACGTGGAAGTCAATAGGCACCCTTGTTTAACTCCCTTTTCTGTTTTTATTCTGGCCGAAAGTGTTCCTTGTAGACCTAGAGTGTAATGCTTTCATTTGTTCGATGAGGTCAGTGGGGCACTTCCAAGTTGTTTTTTTCCAGAAAAAATTGCTATCGATAGTGTCAAAAGCTTGTTGTAAGTTGATAAACGCTAAATAAAGTTTCAGCTTGGTTTTTATTCTTTGTATTTTAAGATTATTCGAAATAAACAGATTCAGTTCAGTCCCAACTCCCTTGGTAAACCCAGTCTGCCTGAGATCTTGGATATTGGTATCCTGGGCCCATTTCACCAGACGTTTCTGCAGCAAGGATGCATATAATTTTCCTATCATTTCCAATAGGGCTATAGGCATATAATTCTTCGGTTCAGCTTTGTTTCTTTGCTTGAAAATCGGAATTATTATTGCAGTGGACCACGATGCAGGGATTTTCCTTCAAGATGTTATTCGTGAGCCCACTAGAGGCAGCTGCATTCAAAGTTTTCGTTTTTTTTTTATTACTTCATGTCCCACCATTCTATTGCACTCAAGTGTACACGATGTGGAGCTTGCCATAATCGCGGATACTCCTTTATTTTTTATGTTAGTAAATATGCTATTATAATGAGCAATCCATTGGTCTTCAGCTACCCCACTGCTAAGACAGGCCTCTTGGTCACATCATTTCTGATATGGTTTCTGCCAATTCTTAAACCGCTTTTTCCTCTTTTTGATATCTACCAGCTTTTGTAGGCATATCTTTCTTCTTGATTATTTTAAGATCTCTTTCAGACTTTTTGTTTTCATTATCAATGATCCTACTAAAGGGGCATTTATATTGTTGATTAGTGTTCCTTTACAGAATGCTAATAATGGTAAATAATTAATCCTCGTTTCATTTTCTTTAATCATCTCCTTGTATGTCCGGATAGTTTTTTTATGTTGGTTTTGCTCATTTTTAACCTGGTTTTCACTTGATTTATGGTAATTGTCCCCATAATGTGGGTTTCTTGTGATGGTTCCCAGATCCTCCAGGTCACAAATAACATATTGTGGTCATGTTCATTTGTTGTTATAATACCAAGCCATTCTATCAAATGCCTGAAGTTAGAAGAACTCCAGATATAATCTATTGTTGTGGCCAGATCCCCATTTGACCATGTTGTCTTTCCTGGTGTATCGCCGAGTGTCTGGCCATTTAACATATAACAGTTTTGTTTTTTAAGCTCATAGCCCATCTATATTTTTTGCGTTGTTCTTGGCTTGATTTCTGACTTTGTTCAAAGTTTAATGGTACCCCCTAGACAATGCATATTCATATCACCACAGATTATGATATCTGGATTTTTATGTCCCATATTGCATTTGTTGATCGCTTTATTTATTTGTGATATGAACTTCGCTGTGGTTATCATTTTGGAGTTCCAATAGACATTTATTATCATAATCATTTCAGGGTATTCTGTGGAGCCTTTATCTTGCTGTAAAATTGATTTTTGGATAACGGGTTTGAATCACTGGTTTCCTTGATTTTTAATCCACCACCAATTTCTATTCATGTTATGAGACCTGCAAAGTGTCTACCTTTTTGGCCCTTTCTGGCCCTTTCTGGCTAGATTTAACAATGTCAGTATCGATTCTTCTCTGGTACTTCACAGAACCAAGTCTGTTTCATGCATATTATGACGACATCATTCAGATCCACCAAATTTGTCCTACTTAAATGTCTGAAACCCCTGGTGTCCCATGAAAGCAGCCTTCCACTGCCCACATTTGCCCTGATATTTTCCTAGCGTTGTTTTTCTGGTAGCAATGCTTGAGATAGCCAACTCCAATTTTCATCCTTGTCTTCCCTCCTCTTGGACGATTGAAAATCTTGGTTGTCAGTTCCTAAATTACCTATGTTCTTCAATGTGACTGCCAGAGGTCGCTCAATATCCATCAGCTTCGGCCTCTGTTTTGTCCTTTCTCTCTCTTTTGGGCCCTCTTGTCTCTCTTCCAGATGGTCCTGTACAAGAATACTATGATCCATTACATCAAACCCAAGCGGCAGCAGGGCTGCTTTTGCATTCAATAATGCTAATTTCACAATTTTAGATTTTACACGTAAACAAACCCAATCTAGCAGCGATTCAAGCAGGTATTCAATGATTGCGACATCATCAGATGTAATTGATCTGAATACAGGAACACCCTGGAGCAACTGCATCACGTTGCTACGATTTAGGTTTTCCTTGTTTTTCTCTGAGAGGATATTTTCAGTAATAATAACACTTTCTGTGACTTTCTCATTTCCGTGCCAATAAGGCCCCTTCGGCTTGGAGGTGTTCCATACTTTGGCATTTATTTGATTGTGACTACTTGGTGTTTCACAGTTTATCACTCTAAAATGCTTTTATATTCATTGTCTTTCTTCAGAAAGAGTCAAGAATGGTGAACTTCTCTCCCTCTGTTGTGGAACATCTACTTGTCTTATTTTGACTTGCCGTGTATTGTCACTCGGGCGGATTCTCCTCTGGGCTGACACCTCTTCAAATTCATCTCTTTTGTGCTTTCACAGCTACTTTCATTTATACATTTGTTCCCCCTAAGGATTTCTGTAACCTCTTCCAGGGGATCGTCGTCGCACACAGTAGACACCACTGTTGATGACATTGTGGGTGAAACTTGCTCCTTAATTATTTGTTTCCTTGTTTTTGGGTCAGTTTGTAGATTTGATCCTGTATAAGTTGCTTGGACAAGTTCCTTTCTGTTGGTCTGCTGCCTTTTGTACTTCTCGTTTCCTTCAGTGCCATTGTTTAATACTGGCATGCTCAGGTTCCTTAGGAATGCTCTAGAGCCATCATTTTTTGACTGTGCGCACATTTAGGTAGTTTCTCTTGGTTTTTCAACTGTGTGCCTCTGCATGTCAGCATTTATTTTAATTGCTGTTTCTTCTTTATTGTAGTATTTCCTTATCCATTTGAGGCTTTCCAGTAGAGCCTCCATCATATCTTTCCTGTTAGCATTTTCACTTTCAGCCAAATCGCATAGTCTCGCTTGCCAAATTACTGATGTCTCCACTTCTTTATTTAGACTTACTTGTAATGTATCTACGAACACTTCCATCGGATTTAACTTGGCTTTTATCATGCTTAATAGTATTTCCTGGTCCTTCAAGGAGGTATACATTTGTTCCCACATTTTCAAGTATGGGACCAGTGATATTGTTAAGGCAGTCATGATGTTGTTATGCATTTGTGCCCCCAGCTCTGCTGGCAGTTGAAAACGCTGGACGCATGTGTCCTTATTCAGGTGTGTGCATGAGTGCTCCTGCGTTACCCCAGGGGATGATATCTCAGGCTCTAACTGCTATACATTTGATTGGTTGGTAATACCACTAACCGTGGGTTCCTCATTCCACTTTGCATTTCCAATTACACCTTTACCCTCCGGTGACTAAAGCTCTGATTCCTCCTCTTGGTGGGCCTGATGGTTCGAGCATGGAATCGCTATGGTTAGATAGAAACCGATTAGCAACATTTTGCTTATGTCTTCCATCGAATGAAAATCTCAAAGATTGCTCACATATTCGGGCTCTTATGTCAGCAATATCTTTCTCAAGTCTTTTCTCTAATCTTACCTCTCGTGCCTCATTCAGTTTCTCTAATGTAATATCTGACCCATGATTGTCTTCAATTGGGTGACGATACTGAGGGGGGCTGTTCTTCTACTCTCGAGGATTTTGTCTGGAATTCAGGAACATTAAAGTGACCCACGCCACTTTTTACTTTTATAGTGTCGTTAAAAGGCGAGGTGTGCCTTTGCAGGCATCCCACTTCATCATATCTGGATAGCTGTAATATTAAATTGCTTCCTTGCCGAGTCTGTCGTGAGTCGTCAGTCAGTTTACTCTTCCTCATCATCTTTCTCTTTTCTGATGATAGTTGTAGCTCTTGTACAGAGGTTCACTCAACTGTATTATACTCCTTGCTATTCTCCTCATCACGCAGCATCTGCACAGCACAGCAGAATCGTTTGCCCCAGGCTGTTTGAAGCAACTCCATATATCAATGCTCCTGCTTTTCGGGCTGCATTTTCATCACACACTCTGACCTTATTATTGTTCCCTTTGCTCGTCTTATTTGAGTCGAACTGTGTTTCAACATTGTGTGTGTCCATGTGCAACATAGTTGCAGTTAATTCTAATATTTCTGCATCCGTCATGTCTTGTGTTTTTATTTGCTCTCCCTGTGAATTTGGCAACATTCCACTCTTGTATTTCTCTTATTTCTGTGTTGTCCCCCCGTCCCGTGTTCAGGGACCGGAAGTCACCGCCATTAGCAACTAAGTGCCGATCAAATGTGTTTACTTCTGTATTTGTAAACCCTGGTGAAGACTGAATGACTTCCAACAATCAATCTCTTACCGGAATACTGGCCGCCGGTTCACTAAGGTTCTCCACGGGCGGGGATCATGAGGCCGCTGTTGTTATTGCTTCCTCATACGCGGTCTCATTTTCTCCATCATTCTATTCTATTTAATTTGGAGCAGTAAATCAGTGATTGGATCAGTATTTGGAACAAAACTAAAATGTTCAACACATTTGGGCATATGGCTATTGATCTTTGAATATCCTTTTTCTCTGCTGTTGGTATTTGTTGCTAATAGGACTACTAGCAGGTCCGACAGGGATAACTTTGAGAACTGTGACAACTGCACAACTGTAGACTAAACACCCGACTCTGTGCGCGCTTCGTGCATGCGCACAAATCTTATCCTTTGATGCTAACACCAGGCATGCTGCACTAAGCAACCGATGCTCCCAGGCAATCCAATGGAATGTTATAAGTAGCACACAATTAACTCAGCCTCAGCAATAGGTAGGGACTCAAGCATAGAGAACAGCCAGCACCTCTGCACCACTGTAGACAACGCCCGATTTCTCTATCACAGCTCTAATAACAGGTGCTACTGGAACATTGAACGAGGGCCTAGCAGTCAACTGAGTATCCCCCACAGGATCTCTGGCAAGAGTCTGTGGGTTTACCATGGAGGGAGCTACATAAGTAGGACTGGGCCCAGTGTTCCTAACAATAGAGTAGAGGTACTTACTCCTGCTACCTGAACACTTACCTCAGAAGAATGATGACTAAGGGACAGGACTGGGAGCAGAACCTCCAGCACTACTTTTTTCCATTGAATCTAGTCTACCTTCAGATTCTTCTGCTGTGGGGAAGGAATCTAAAGAGAAGGACACTCCTGTAATCTCTTTTTCCTCATACTGAGGGAAGACCATCATTTCAGAGTGAACCCCCAAGGTCTTACCCTTACACCTGGGGTCCCCCTTCTTATGGTATCTTGCTCCACATGTGTACAGTCCCACTGGGTCTTGACACATATGGAGGCTTAGTGAGACCGGTTTCATGCTTGGGAGGGTTAGTCCGACTTCCCGGACCTGACTCGTGTGACTTACCCTAATGAAACCTTTTGTGGGCCTTCTTGGACAAAGTTTTTATCAGTACCCCCACCCTCTTTCTCATTCTGCTTCATTCTCTCCTCCTGCTTACCTGAAGCAGGCTCTATGTGAGACCCATAAATCAGCAGAAATTGCTTACCTCTTTGGATTTGACTCCTTTGAGTCAGCCAAATGCTGCTTAAGCTCTGGGGAACAAGAGACACAAATATGCTCAAGCATGACCAAATTAATCATGCCCTCAAAGGTGGTTACCTGATAACCTTCTACCCAGCCACACAAGTTTGTCAAGGAATCTGGGACAGAAGTAATATGAGTCATACATTTTTTTTTCTTGTACTCTTGTACTCAATAATTCTCCTCAAGTATGGGGCAGGAGACTTCACAAACTTTAGGATGAGAGTGTACTTAAGTTTTGCAAAATCTTGTCTGACAGCTTTAGGCATTTCCATAATGGCACTGCTGCCAGAATGCGGCAGTCTACTGAGAAATCACGCAATCCTGTCAGCATCACTCACTCCTTGTACTTTACATGCATACTCAAAAGTTACAAGCCAATCAATTATATCATTCTTCTCCTCATACACATCGGGCCTCATTATAAGTTTGGCGGTAGCCATGCCGGTGAAACCGTCAAGGCTGCCGTCAAACTTGCGAAATATTCCGGCACCCCCGAATGGGCAATTACCGGGTCATTATGACCCTGCCGGAACCGCTAATTGCCCCTTCGCGGGCGCCGGATTAAAGATGCTCCCCATTCCCATTCGGCCCCACAGGGCCGAATGGGAATGGGGAGGTCGGATGCACAGGCACCGTTAATAACCGTGCTGTTCATCCGACATGCTCTGATAGCGGGTGCCTTTACGGCCGTCAGGTCAGACCTAGCGGCCGTGAAGGCACCCGCGGGCAGAAATTGAAGTTTGTTGAACCGAGAACTACGGTACCAGCAAACTTACCAGTACCGTAGTTACCGGACCGGTAAACTTATAATGACCCCCATTGAGCAGATCTTTGGAAATCTAGGATGTGAAGAGGACCCAGGAAGAACTTTGTGAAGCCTGAAGCTTGGCAAGCTCCATCTAGTGATCTCTGTCCTTCTGCCTCTCAAATGTTTTCAAGTCTAACCTATCCAGGATGAACTCAAGATTGTTTTCCTTGAGCCTGGGCTTCTCTTTTTTCAGGTAAACATTTGCCTAAACCTCTGAGATTGTGACAGACAGTATTCCAGAGAATGCCTCCTCTTCCCCCTTATCCTCAACATTAGTAGCTGCCATTTCAATAACTCTGTTACGGCTGCTTGGTCCAGACCCAGCTATACTACTAGTACCATTAGTTAGGGGAGGTACCCCCTTACTCTTCTCAAAATCAAGAATTGTTACAATTAGTTCAGCCTTAGTGATAGAGATTGTCAGGCCTCTGTCAGCGCACAACATTTTCAAGTGATCCACTTTTGAAGAACTTAAAGTAGTGAAAGTAATTGTTTCCATGTTATCAAATCTGGTAGGTGGTTGTCAGCTACAAGGCAGTAAAAATCCCAGTGTACTGCGTAAGTGTTTTCCAGACACTCCACCAGTGCACAATGTTGCCTGTTTTGCTTGATTTTTCTACCCTGCTCACCCTCCCCACCTCCAGCCTACTTCTGCAGGAGTCTGTCCTGATACATTCTGGTTTCACTATCACCGTCTTGTGGCCAATGCTGGATTTGACTTTTATAGACTTCATTGATTCACGGTGCGTCACCATTTCTCAACTCTCATGCTGGACTTCCTTTGCATCTTGTACTCATGGTGGCCATGAATCATGCTGAGCCCATCTTCATCTTGTATCCTGGCTTGTAACATCATGTGTTACTACTGACTTCTGCAATTGTATTCGCTCTCACCGCTCTTGCTTCTCCACTCTTTTTGACTGCTTACTCTCTGTTCTCTCCTCCTCTCCCTTTCTCCATTTTCCTATCTCCTTCCCTCCCCCCCTTACGTTGTCCTATGCACTTACTCTATCAGAATTGTCCCTGGACCTAGTATGATAGCAACTTCGTCTGACTCCTCCCCCAGCCCCTTGCTTGCCCCCCCTCTCCAGCATTATCTGAAATGTCATCAGGCCTAATACGATAGTCACTTGTTTTGTTCCTCCCCTCCCGTCCTGCACCCCTCTCCCTTGCCTTGTTTCTTCTGGCTCTACCAGAAATGTTGTCAGGCCTAGTACGGTAGTTACCTGTCTGTTTCCATTTCCTTCCCACTCTCCCCCTACCTTCCTTATCTATGTCTTAGCTCTTGCACTATCTGAAATGTCGTCAGGCCGGGTCCAGTAGTTAATTTCACATCCTTACTGTTCATGGCCTGTAAGAATGTCATTGTATTTTCCCTTGTTCCCTTCCTTGCCTTGAAGCGCTTTGAAACACATTGTGTATAGGCGCTATATAAATAAAGTATCATATCATATCAATGAGGTACCCAATACTTACCCTCATCCACCAAACACCTAAATGTTAAGTGGAGACTGATTTTCTATACTCTTGCTTGGTGGACAGATCTATATAAGGCCAAACGATAGTGTGACAGGGACAAACCCTTGGAGCTGTAGCCAAACCAGTTGAAGGTAGCAAGGTGAGTGGTCTAGGCTAAGACTCAAGATGGGGGTGAGCTTGTAAAGAGTCCACAATGAGTACACTGAAAGAAACAGTCAAGGAACTTACTTAGACAGTTATAAAATGACTTCTTTACTTATGGCCAAAATAACACAGTGAAAATGACTACTAACAGGTAATATTATCACTCAATACTAAAAATAAAATACATATATAAAATTACTGGCTTAGGGCTAAATACATATCAAACCCCTGAAAAGGAAGGTACAGATTAGTATTAGCACTACAAGTCCACAGTGAATAAATCGTAACTACAGAAGTCCATCCTTAAGTTGTCTGGGGACTTGTGACCAAATGTTCAGCAAAGTGTCACGCTTCGTCGCTGGAAGGTATGGCAGCGCTGGAAGCTCCATTGAAGGGCCGTCATGTTTCTCCAGCTGTAGCTGTGTAGTCTTTATTCTGCTCTTGCACTTTAAATACAAGCCATGCCCCTCGCTTTGAGCGTTGCAACTTTGTTCAGGTTGCTCGTAGTTTGTGCTACTCTTTCCACTTGCTACACTTTTGCCATTCTTGGTTTCTCCCACCTCGATAGGTACTCCGGTATGCTATCCCCTCTGTGTTCTTGCCTCGCTCGTGAGGTGTGCTTTTCCGCAACTTTTGCTCTTTTCTCCTCTCTCCTGCTGTGGAGCCAGCATTTCCCGCTCTGTCTCTTCTTTCATTCCAAAAAATATAGGGGTTACTTGCACTTAATCCCTAGTGCCTCTGGTAAAAGGTACAGAAAAAGAATACAATATAGACCAGTAGATTGGGGATGAAGAAAACATTCCCTTACTCACTTCTTTTCAAACATATGTATTACAAAAATACAGTGTACAATATCTATTATACTCTCAATCTATACAGTAATTAATAAAAGATATTTCTCTGACTCACCTACATTTTCCCCATTCCACATTCATACTCAGACTCACATACACCACATAATTTCACACATTTCCACTGGGTGACATTTCCTGTATCACCACCTATGAAATTTCAAACAATTTTTCACAGTTTGCCAACCTTTCTCTAATACAGATGTCAGACACTGTCTATCGACCTTACAGACAGTATTTCTGGTCGACACATGTTTCAGTTATCAATATAGGGCATTAGTAGTTATGCCCTTTTGTTGCTTCAACCTTCTTCAGGACACAAAACAAGAAACTCGTTATGTCTTGCTTCCAATATGTTTGGGTGAGTCACCATCTACAAAGCAATGTCATCTTCTTGTCATCCACATCATTTAAATTCACTATCACTGTGTGCCAATAACTCATGTCGTAGTTATATACATCACACTCACCTCCAAGTCCAATTCTCGGGGGTGTGTAGATGTTGTGGAATTAATCCTTCCCAGGCTCTCCTGTTTTGATATAATCATATATCTTGGCCTACAATAACCAGAAAGAACTGAAAAACTTAGGAAAATACCCATTGTTCCAAATTTCCAGCTTATCAACCTCGATTGCAAAAAATTATTTTAAGCACAAGGGATTGCATACTTACATTCACTATGACCATGCTTTACGCGGTTACTAATAACATGATAGACATAAACAATTTATTTTCTAAAAGGAATCTCCTTCTACAGGAGATATGAAGTGCACAAATGCAAGACTGGAACATCTGTACCAGACCCTAGAAGGAATTTAATAGGATTTGGTGACCGCAAAAACCACGGTCATAGTGAATGTAAGGATACAATCCCTTGAGCTTAAAATAAGTGTTGCTATAACTCACCCCCTTACTGCAATTCTTCAGGAGACTTGGCAGGTCGATTGAAGGTCCAAGGTCGCTTTTCCCACCACCAGCCTCAGTCCTTGATCCTCAGGTGTTGCAGATTAAAGAAGGTCTCCGGTCAATGCTGGTGCAAAGTCTCAGGACAGGGATGGATGCAGATAAGCAATTCCAGATAACGGCCACCGATGCACAGCGACGCAAAGGGATTCACTTGCAACTGTCAGACCTTCCCTCCTATCTCGGGTCCCCTGGATGCTAGGACCATGAAATGTCGCAGGGCTAAGCCTCGTTGCAGAAGCTGAGGATCCCTCAAGTTCCAGGCCTCAACTCAAAACTGTGACATCGGCAGCGCGATAGCCCAAACTCAGATCTGGTCAGTGACAGGGTGGTCCTGGGGCACTTCTGAAGGCTCTTCTTTGCAGTGCTCTGAGCTGACGTTGGTAATGGAAGCTCCTTCTTCCCAAGGGTGCCAGCTCCTTCGCATGACTGCTGGAGTTCTTCCACAGGACAGGGCTCGACCAGGGCAGCAGCAGAAGTTGGTCGCAAAGCCTTCTTCCTTGCAGATGGACAGGAGTCTTGGCTCCTTTGGTTTCTTCCAGGATCTCTCCAGAGTGGGAGCAGGGGTCCTCTTCTTATCCTAGAAGCCAGGTAAGAGCAGCGCCCCCACTAGCCAATTACATTTCTGCCCCACAGACACACCCCAGCAGTGGTCCAATCAGGATCACTGTGGGAAAATACCACTCAGACACACTGTCACTGGTTTGTGGATTGGGACCAGACAGTACCAGCCCACATCCTGGCAGCACACACACATAGCCCTCCAGTAGCCCGCCAACAGCGTCTGATTTCCCGGGTACTGGCAGTTCATGTAAGGATTTTCCTGTCATCTAAGGCCAGAAAGAAGGCTAAAAGACAAGATGGCCAAAGGACAAGCGAAAATCTTTGTGGCATGGCCATGGTTAGTAGCCAAACATGGTAAACGCAGTAAGGCTAAATCGAAATGTACCAAAAATGGTAAAAAGCCACTGCTGCCACCAGCTTGTCCAGTTAGCACACCTAGAGTAACCAAAAATAGTCTAGGGCAAAACGAAAAGTGTACCCCATTGTACTGCATTGTATGATGCTTTGTACAATGATAAAAGTTATCACAAGTGACAACAATTTACTAAAAGTAGTAACAAAGTAACTAGACTAAGGGAAACAATGTTTCCCAGTACTGACAGCCTGAAGGACATGTCAGTTTCCCCGATAACAGATGAGAAAAACGTTAGTGTATTGATATTGATATTGATATTTTATTTCTATCACGCTCGTACACAAGTGTTTCAGAGCGCAACAAGGCAAGGGAGGGGAACAGGGGAGAACAAAACAGCGATCTTACGCGGCCCAGTGACATTGAGAATGCACAAGTGCATGGGAGAGTGGGAGGGGAAAAGTGCATGGAAGGGTGGAGAAGGGGAAAGTGCGGAGCAAAGGAGAAATAGATAAATAATAATAAATAAATACATAAATAATAAAGGCAACACACCGTGGTAGTGCAGCCAGCAAGCGGCAAGTGCTGGGTTTAAGGCAGCAGACAGGGGAGGTCAGATAAGTGCAGGAAGAAAAAGGGGGTGACTGTATGGGTACAGATACAGACCCCACTGCAAGGGGTAGCCAGAAGGCAGTGCGGGAGGGTGGCAGGGTGAGCAGGTACCTGGGCCCAGACGACAGAGGGTGGCCAGGTGCATGGTGCCAAGAGAGAACAGATCAGCAGGGGAGAGGGGGAGCAAAGGCAGAAGCAAAGATGAAGGTCTTGAGGTGCTTCCAGAACCGTCGATGGTTCTCCTCAGGTTTTAGAGTGGCAGGGAGGCTGTTCCAGAGGGAGGCCCCAGCCAGAAGACAGAGATCTACCCCCCGCTTGTTTCTTTGAAAAACGACTGACCCTGAGGGAGTTAGAGGTAGAGGAGTAAAGAACTCGAGAGGGAAGGTATTTGCGCAGGGATAGCTGAAGGCCCCAGAAAGCCTTTTGGACAATGCTCAGGGTTTTGAATTTAATCCTTGCATCCAAGGGAGCCAATGGAGAGATGTCAGAGCTGGAGAGATACGATCCCAGGGCTTGAGGCCTAGCTCAAGTCTTGCAGTCCTGTTCTGGATTAGTTGCAGAGGGTGGAGAGTAGAGGCAGGTAGATTTAGAAAGAGGCTGTTACAATAGTCCAACCTAGAGAGAACCAGAGCTTGGGAGACCATGAGCTTCTGGGGGAAGGAGAGGAAAGGCAGCGTACCTCTGAGGTGGTACAGTAGGAAGTTTGACTTTTTAGAGACATCAGAGATATGGCCGGAGAAGGAATGTGTGGAGTTAAAGATGACCCCGAGGTTCTTACCCTCGCAGGTGGGGGTAGGAGGAGGGCCAAGGGAGGCCGGCCAGAGAGTGAGGGGAAAGGATGGTGAAGGTGTGCCGATGAGGAGGATCTCCATCTTGCTGGCATTTAGACAAAGATAATTGGCGGCACACCAATCTTGAATGGCAGATAGGCAATCAGAGATGAGAGAAGGAGAGGAGGTGGCCGGCGGAAGCCTGAAACTGAGTTGAGTGTCATCAGCGCAGCACTGGAAATTTGAGCAGAAAATGGCAATGCAGTGGGCGAGAGTTGCCAGGTATTGATTGAAAAGCCAGGGCGAGAGGTTAGACCACTGGGGAACACCACAGATAGAGAGGAAGATAGATTATTGGAAGGACCCAAGTTGGAGCTGGGAGGGTCTTCCCACATGGCTTAAGGCTTCACTGCACTGTCAAAAGAGCAGGTAAGATGCAAGGAATTAGAACAGAAAGTGTGGGGGTCCACAGTAATGGAAGGAAAGGTGCAGTAAAGAGGAATATTTACTAACAGCCACCCACATGGCTTGTACTGAGGTGAGGCTTGTACTGCGGTGCAAGCCGTGACCACCCACATGGCTTGTATTGAGGTACAAGCCATGACCTCCAAATGGCTTGTATTGAAGTGGAAGCTGTGACCTCCGATATGGCTTGTACTGAGGTGGAAGACATGACCACCCAAATGGCTCATACTGAAGTGCAAGCCATGACCTCCCACATGGCTTGTACTGAGGTGCAAGCCATGACCTCCCACATGGCTTGCACTGCGGTGCAAGGCATGGCCTCCCATATGGCTTGCACTGCGATGCAAGCCATGACTTCCCACATTGCTTGCACCACTGTGCAAGCCATGGCCTCCCCCATGGCTTGTATCGAGGTGCAAGCCATGACTTCCACATGGTTTGTACTGAGGTGCAAGACGTGACCACCCACATGGCTTGTGCCGAAGTGCAAGCCATGACCTCCCACACGGCTTGTACTGAGATGCAAGACAGGACCACCCACATGGCTTGTATTGAGGTGCAAGTTAGGACCTCCCACATGGCTTGTACTGAGGTGCAAGACGTGACCACCCACATGGCTTGTACGGAGGTGCATGCCATGGCCTCCCATGTGGCTTGTGCCGAGGTGCAAGCCATGACCGCCCACATGCCTCCCACATGGCTTGCACTGAGATGCAAGCTATGACCTCCCACATGGCTTGTACTGAGGTGGAAGTCATGGCCTCCAACATGGCTTGCACTGCGGTGCAAGGTATGGCCTCTCGAAACATACAAATGTTGCGACTTAATAATGTCGCCTATACCGAATATGCACTTTTGCGCCGTACAATAATTCTGACCCCCATTACTGCGAATAATGGAAGTGGAGGTTGCAGGGATGCCCTCCACTCCAGTTAGTATGAGTAATGGGGGTCAAGGGTTGCGGGGGTGTCCCCCGCTTCCATTAGATGGTAGCAGGGGACAATAAAGATAAAAGTTATTTTTTTTTTAAAAGGAAAAAAAGGACCCTGCAGCGCCAGTCCAGACCCACATTAGTGGGACAGAACTGACACTGCAGGGATACAGTTGAGACAGCAGCACACTCCTGTGTGTGCCGCCGAAAAGGTAACTGGGTAGGGGGGAGGCCCGTAGGGGGATGCGGGCACACTTTTTGAAAGTTGACATTATGGGCGGTGCAGCGAACACTTAGATCCAAGGCTTCCCACATGGCTTGTTCTGAGGTGCAAGCCATGACCATCCACATGCCTCCCACATGGCTTGTTCTGAGGTGCAAGCCATGACCTCCCACATGCCTTGTACTGGGTGCAAGCCATGACGGCCCACATGGCTCACATTTGAGGATCCTCCGGGTGAGATGGTCTGGCTTCCCGAGTGATCCCGCTCTCACCATATAGTTCTTCACTGCCCCATCACTTCTAACTATAAATATCTGCCTATCCCACAATGCAAAGTTCTCGGTAGCAAGTGGTTCATTAGCAGTTCCTTTAGTCGCAGTCGTGCATCTGAGCTTACACTATACCTGCCCTGATATTCCTGCTCTGCCCAGCTCCTAAAGCCCTGCTTTCCTCCCCTCCTCTTCCTGGGGCAGGCTCAGGTCTGAGCATCCCAAGCCTGGGCCACTTACACACGTGCTGTGACAAGCTTTGGCACCAGTAGACCACGATTCACTTACATGCACTGTTTGCTTTTCTAAGCTACTCTGAAATGTTCACTTTCTTTACAATTCACCTGTTAAATGAGCTTGAAGCTTTTTTTTAGCTGGAGCTCCCTCGAAATTGAGGAGGTTCGGCCTGGTCGAGCTCACTGAAATTCAGGGGATATGGATTTTGCTCATTCTGCTTCCCCTATGCGTCATCAAAGCTATGGGGGGTAGGGTGGGTCCAAACGTTCAAGGAAGAGCAGAGAAGCAGATCAAATCCTGCAATGAACTCACCCACATAGAGATCACTTGGGCTCAATTTGCGAGTCAGAGTATCCTGATCAGAAGATGAGGTGGGGGGCTTTAGCTCAGCATTGGTGCTACCCAGGACCACTTGACCTCCCTTTCATCATTTGTACAAGGGAATTGTTACTAAGATCAAGCCACGGTTTCTTAAATGGAAAGCGCTTCTTTTAGAGAAAGTTGCACATCTCTCACCACCTCCGGACGACTTGGCCGGAGTCAGCTCTGCCTGGGTAGAGACTTCTTACATATATCCCCAGTGGCTCCTCCCTGCACAGGAACCGCTTCTGACATATATCCCCAGGGTCTCCACCCTGCATAGGCGCCGCTTCTGACATATATCCCCAGTGGCCCCTCCCTGCACAGGCACTGCTCCTTACATATATGCCCAGTGCTGCACCCTGCACAGGAACCGCATCTGACATATATCCCCAGTGTCTCCACCCTGCATAGGCACCACTTCTGACATATATCCCCAGTGGCCCCACCCAGCACAGTCACTGCTTCGTACATAAATCCCCGGTGGCTCCACCCTTCACAGGCACCACTTCTGACATATATCCCTAGTGTCTCCACCCTGTACAGGCACCGCTTCTTGCATATATCCACAGTGGCCCACCCTGCACAGTCACCGCTTCTTATATATATCCCCAGTGCTCCACCCTGCACAGACACCGCTTCTTACATATATCACCAGTGTCCCCACCCTCCACAGGCACCGCTTCTTTCATGTATCCCCAGTGGGCCCACCCTGCACAGTCACCACTTCTTACATATATCCCCAGTGCCCCACCCTTCACAGGCACCACTTCCTACATATATCCCCAGTGTCTCCACCCTCCACAGGCTCCGCTTCTTACATATATGCCCAGTGGCTCCACTCTCCACAAGCACTGCTTCTTGCCTATATCCCGAGTGTCTCCACCCTGCATAGGCACCGCTTCTGACATATATCCCCAGTGGCCCCTCCCTGCACAGTCACTGCTTCTTACATATATCCCCAGTGCCTCCACCCTGCACAGCCCCCGCTTCTGACATATATCCCCAGTGGCTCCACCCTGCACAGGCACTGCATCTGAGATATATTCCCAGGGTCTCCACCCTGCATAGGCACCGCTTCTGACATATATCTCCAGTGGCCCCTCCCTGCACAGTCACCGCTTCTTACATATATCCCTAGTGCCTACACCCTGCACAGGCACCGCATCTCAATTCTCACAGGGCTCAATTTGCGAGTCAGAGTATCCTGATCAGAAGATGAGGTGGGGGGTTTAGCTCAGCATTGGTGCTACCCAGGACCACTTGACCTCCCTTTCATCATTTGTACAAGGGAATTGTTACTAAGATCAAGCCACGGTTTCTTAAATGGAAAGCGCTTCTTTTAGAGAAAGTTGCACATCTCTCACCACCTCCGGACAACTTGGCCGGAGTCAGCTCTGCCTGGATAGAGACTTCTTACATATATCCCCAGTGGCTCCTCCCTGCACAGGAACCGCTTCTGACATATATCCCCAGGGTCTCCACCCTGCATAGGCACCGCTTCTGACATATATCCCCAATGGCCCCTCCCTGCACAGGCACTGCTCCTTACATATATGCCCAGTGCTGCACCCTGCACAGACAATGCTTCTGACATATATCCCCAGTGTCTCAACCCTTCAAAGGCACCGCTTCTGACATATATCCCCAGTTTCGCCACCCTGCACAGGCAGCGCTTCTTACATATATCCACAGTGGCTCCACCCTACACAGGCACCGCTTCTGACATATATCCCCAGTGCTCCACCCTGCACAGGCACCGCTTCTGACATATATTCCCAGTGCTCCACCCTGCACAGGCACCGCGTCTTCCATATATCCCGGTGTCTCCACCCTGCATAGGCACCACTTCTGACATATATCCCCATTGGCTCCACCATACACAGGCACCGCTTCTGACATATATCCCCAGTGCTCCACCGTGCCCGCTTCTGATATATATCCCCAGTGCTCCACCCTGCACATGCACCGCTTCTGACATAATTCCCCAATGTCTCTATCCTCCACAGGTAGTGCTTCTTACATATATCCCTAGTGTCTCCACCTTGTACAGGCACCGCTTGTTACATATATCCCCAGTGGCCCACCCTGCACAGGCACCGCTTCTTACATATATCCCTAGTGCTCCTCCCTGCACAGGAACCGCATCTGACATATATCCTAGTGTCTCCACCCTACATAGGCACTGCATCTGACATATATCCCCAGTGTCTCCACCCTCTACAGGCACCGCTTCTTACATATATCCCCAGTGCTCCACCCTGCACAGGAACCGCATCTGACATATATCTCCAGTGTCTCCACCCTGCATAGGCACCGCTTAAGACATATATCCCCAGTGTCTCCATCCTCTACAGGCACCGCTTCTTACATATATCCCCAGTGCTCCACCCTGCACAGGAACCGCATCTGACTTATACCCTAGTGTCTCCACCCTGCATAGGCACTGCTTCTGACATATATCCCCAGTGTCTCCACCCTCTACAGGCACCGCTTCTTACATATATCCCCAGTGCTCCACCCTGCACAGGAACCGCATCTGACATATATCCCGAGTGTCTAACCCTGCATAGGCACCGCTTCTGACATATATCCCCAGTGGCCCCACCCTGCATAGTCACCACTTCTTACATATATCCCCAGTCTGTACACCCTGCACAGGCACGGCTTCTTACATATATCCCCATGTCTCCACCTTCCACAGGCACCGCTTCTTGCCTATATCCCCCGTGTCTCCACCCTTCACAGGCACCACTTCTGACATATATCCCAAGTGCTCCACCCTGCCCAGGCACTGCATCTGAGATATATTCCCAGGGTCTCCACCCTGCATAGGCACCGCTTCTGACATATATCCCCAGTGGCCCCACCCTGCATAGTCACCACTTCTTACATATATCCCCAGTCTGTACACCCTGCACAGGCACGGCTTCTTACATATATCCCCATGTCTCCACCTTCCACAGGCACCGCTTCTTGCCTATATCCCCCGTGTCTCCACCCTTCACAGGCACCACTTCTGACATATATCCCCAGTGGCTCCACCCTGCACAGGCACTGCATCTGAGATATATTCCCAGGGTCTCCACCCTGCATAGGCACCGCTTCTGACATATATCTCCAGTGGCCCCTCCCTGCACAGTCACCGCTTCTTACATATATCTCTAGTGCCTACACCCTGCACAGGCACCGCATCTCAATTCTCACAGGGCTCAATTTGCGAGTCAGAGTATCCTGATCAGAAGATGAGGTGGGGGGCTTTAGCTCAGCATTGGTGCCACCCAGGACCACTTGACCTCCCTTTCATCATTTGTACAAGGGAATTGTTACTAAGATCAAGCCACGGTTTCTTAAATGGAAAGCGCTTCTTTTAGAGAAAGTTGCACATCTCTCACCACCTCCGGACAACTTGGCCGGAGTCAGCTCTGCCTGGATAGAGACTTCTTACATATATCCCCAGTGGCTCCACCCTGCACAGGAACCGCTTCTGACATATATCCCCAGGGTCTCCACCCTGCATAGGCACCGCTTCTGACATATATCCCCAGTGGCCCCTCCCTGCACAGGCACTGCTCCTTACATATATGCCCAGTGCTGCACCCTGCACAGACAATGCTTCTGACATATATCCCCAGTGTCTCAACCCTTCAAAGGCACCGCTTCTGACATATATCCCCAGTTTTGCCACCCTGCACAGGCAGCGCTTCTTACATATATCCACAGTGGCTCCACCCTACACAGGCACCGCTTCTGACATATATCCCCAGTGCTCCACCCTGCACAGGCACCGCGTCTTCCATATATCCCGGTGTCTCCACCCTGCATAGGCACCACTTCTGACATATATACCCATTGGCTCCACCATACACAGGCACCGCTTCTGACATATATCCCCAGTGCTCCACCGTGCCCGCTTCTGATATATATCCCCAGTGCTCCACCCTGCACATGCACCGCTTCTGACATAATTCCCCAATGTCTCTATCCTCCACAGGTAGTGCTTCTTACATATATCCCTAGTGTCTCCACCTTGTACAGGCACCGCTTGTTACATATATCCCCAGTGGCCCACCCTGCACAGGCACCGCTTCTTACATATATCCCTAGTGCTCCTCCCTGCACAGGAACCGCATCTGACATATATCCTAGTGTCTCCACCCTACATAGGCACTGCATCTGACATATATCCCCAGTGTCTCCACCCTCTACAGGCACCGCTTCTTACATATATCCCCAGTGCTCCACCCTGCACAGGAACCGCATCTGACATATATCTCCAGTGTCTCCACCCTGCATAGGCACCGCTTAAGACATATATCCCCAGTGTCTCCATCCTCTACAGGCACCGCTTCTTACATATATCCCCAGTGCTCCACCCTGCTCAGGAACCGCATCTGACTTATACCCTAGTGTCTCCACCCTGCATAGGCACTGCTTCTGACATATATCCCCAGTGTCTCCACCCTCTACAGGCACCGCTTCTTACATATATCCCCAGTGCTCCACCCTGCACAGGAACCGCATCTGACATATATCCCGAGTGTCTAACCCTGCATAGGCACCGCTTCTGACATATATCCCCAGTGGCCCCACCCTGCATAGTCACCACTTCTTACATATATCCCCAGTCTGTACACTCTGCACAGGCACGGCTTCTTACATATATCCCCATGTCTCCACCTTCCACAGGCACCGCTTCTTGCCTATATCCCCCGTGTCTCCACCCTTCACAGGCACCACTTCTGACATATATCCCAAGTGCTCCACCCTGCCCAGGCACTGCATCTGAGATATATTCCCAGGGTCTCCACCCTGCATAGGCACCGCTTCTGACATATATCCCCAGTGGCCCCACCCTGCATAGTCACCACTTCTTACATATATCCCCAGTCTGTACACCCTGCACAGGCACGGCTTCTTACATATATCCCCATGTCTCCACCTTCCACAGGCACCGCTTCTTGCCTATATCCCCCGTGTCTCCACCCTTCACAGGCACCACTTCTGACATATATCCCCAGTGGCTCCACCCTGCACAGGCACTGCATCTGAGATATATTCCCAGGGTCTCCACCCTGCATAGGCACCGCTTCTGACATATATCCCCAGTGGCCCCTCCCTGCACAGGCACTGCTCCTTACATATATGCCCAGTGCTGCACCCTGCACAGACAATGCTTCTGACATATATCCCCAGTGTCTCAACCCTTCAAAGGCACCGCTTCTGACATATATCCCCAGTTTTGCCACCCTGCACAGGCAGCGCTTCTTACATATATCCACAGTGGCTCCACCCTACACAGGCACCGCTTCTGACATATATCCCCAGTGCTCCACCCTGCACAGGCACCGCTTCTGACATATATTCCCAGTGCTCCACCCTGCACAGGCACCGCGTCTTCCATATATCCCGGTGTCTCCACCCTGCATAGGCACCACTTCTGACATATATACCCATTGGCTCCACCATACACAGGCACCGCTTCTGACATATATCCCCAGTGCTCCACCGTGCCCGCTTCTGATAAATATCCCCAGTGCTCCACCCTGCACATGCACCGCTTCTGACATAATTCCCCAATGTCTCTATCCTCCACAGGTAGTGCTTCTTACATATATCCCTAGTGTCTCCACCTTGTACAGGCACCGCTTGTTACATATATCCCCAGTGGCCCACCCTGCACAGGCACCGCTTCTTACATATATCCCTAGTGCTCCTCCCTGCACAGGAACCGCATCTGACATATATCCTAGTGTCTCCACCCTACATAGGCACTGCATCTGACATATATCCCCAGTGTCTCCACCCTCTACAGGCACCGCTTCTTACATATATCCCCAGTGCTCCACCCTGCACAGGAACCGCATCTGACATATATCTCCAGTGTCTCCACCCTGCATAGGCACCGCTTAAGACATATATCCCCAGTGTCTCCATCCTCTACAGGCACCGCTTCTTACATATATCCCCAGTGCTCCACCCTGCACAGGAACCGCATCTGACTTATACCCTAGTGTCTCCACCCTGCATAGGCACTGCTTCTGACATATATCCCCAGTGTCTCCACCCTCTACAGGCACCGCTTCTTACATATATCCCCAGTGCTCCACCCTGCACAGGAACCGCATCTGACATATATCCCGAGTGTCTAACCCTGCATAGGCACCGCTTCTGACATATATCCCCAGTGGCCCCACCCTGCATAGTCACCACTTCTTACATATATCCCCAGTCTGTACACCCTGCACAGGCACGGCTTCTTACATATATCCCCATGTCTCCACCTTCCACAGGCACCGCTTCTTGCCTATATCCCCCGTGTCTCCACCCTTCACAGGCACCACTTCTGACATATATCCCAAGTGCTCCACCCTGCCCAGGCACTGCATCTGAGATATATTCCCAGGGTCTCCACCCTGCATAGGCACCGCTTCTGACATATATCCCCAGTGGCCCCACCCTGCATAGTCACCACTTCTTACATATATCCCCAGTCTGTACACCCTGCACAGGCACGGCTTCTTACATATATCCCCATGTCTCCACCTTCCACAGGCACCGCTTCTTGCCTATATCCCCCGTGTCTCCACCCTTCACAGGCACCACTTCTGACATATATCCCCAGTGGCTCCACCCTGCACAGGCACTGCATCTGAGATATATTCCCAGGGTCTCCACCCTGCATAGGCACCGCTTCTGACATATATCTCCAGTGGCCCCTCCCTGCACAGTCACCGCTTCTTACATATATCCCTAGTGCCTACACCCTGCACAGGCACCGCATCTCAATTCTCACAGGGCTCAATTTGCGAGTCAGAGTATCCTGATCAGAAGATGAGGTGGGGGGCTTTAGCTCAGCATTGGTGCTACCCAGGACCACTTGACCTCCCTTTCATCATTTGTACAAGGGAATTGTTACTAAGATCAAGCCACGGTTTCTTAAATGGAAAGCGCTTCTTTTAGAGAAAGTTGCACATCTCTCACCACCTCCGGACAACTTGGCCGGAGTCAGCTCTGCCTGGATAGAGACTTCTTACATATATCCCCAGTGGCTCCACCCTGCACAGGAACCGCTTCTGACATATATCCCCAGGGTCTCCACCCTGCATAGGCACCGCTTCTGACATATATCCCCAGTGGCCCCTCCCTGCACAGGCACTGCTCCTTACATATATGCCCAGTGCTGCACCCTGCACAGACAATGCTTCTGACATATATCCCCAGTGTTTCAACCCTTCAAAGGCACCGCTTCTGACATATATCCCCAGTTTTGCCACCCTGCACAGGCAGCGCTTCTTACATATATCCACAGTGGCTCCACCCTACACAGGCACCGCTTCTGACATATATCCCCAGTGCTCCACCCTGCACAGGCACCGCTTCTGACATATATTCCCAGTGCTCCACCCTGCACAGGCACCGCGTCTTCCATATATCCCGGTGTCTCCACCCTGCATAGGCACCACTTCTGACATATATACCCATTGGCTCCACCATACACAGGCACCGCTTCTGACATATATCCCCAGTGCTCCACCGTGCCCGCTTCTGATATATATCCCCAGTGCTCCACCCTGCACATGCACCGCTTCTGACATAATTCCCCAATGTCTCTATCCTCCACAGGTAGTGCTTCTTACATATATCCCTAGTGTCTCCACCTTGTACAGGCACCGCTTGTTACATATATCCCCAGTGGCCCACCCTGCACAGGCACCGCTTCTTACATATATCCCTAGTGCTCCTCCCTGCACAGGAACCGCATCTGACATATATCCTAGTGTCTCCACCCTACATAGGCACTGCATCTGACATATATCCCCAGTGTCTCCACCCTCTACAGGCACCGCTTCTTACATATATCCCCAGTGCTCCACCCTGCACAGGAACCGCATCTGACATATATCGCCAGTGTCTCCACCCTGCATAGGCACCGCTTAAGACATATATCCCCAGTGTCTCCATCCTCTACAGGCACCGCTTCTTACATATATCCCCAGTGCTCCACCCTGCACAGGAACCGCATCTGACTTATACCCTAGTGTCTCCACCCTGCATAGGCACTGCTTCTGACATATATCCCCAGTGTCTCCACCCTCTACAGGCACCGCTTCTTACATATATCCCCAGTGCTCCACCCTGCACAGGAACCGCATCTGACATATATCCCGAGTGTCTAACCCTGCATAGGCACCGCTTCTGACATATATCCCCAGTGGCCCCACCCTGCATAGTCACCACTTCTTACATATATCCCCAGTCTGTACACCCTGCACAGGCACGGCTTCTTACATATATCCCCATGTCTCCACCTTCCACAGGCACCGCTTCTTGCCTATATCCCCCGTGTCTCCACCCTTCACAGGCACCACTTCTGACATATATCCCAAGTGCTCCACCCTCCACAGGCATCGCTTCTGAGATATATCCCCAGTGTCTCCACCTTGCATGGGCACTGCTTCTGACATATATCCCTGTGTCTACACCCTGCACAGGCACTGCGTCTTACATATATCCCTGTGTCTACACCCTGCACAGGCACCGCTTCTTACAAATATCCCCAGTGTCTCCACCTTGCATGGGCACCACTTCTTACATATATCCTTGTGTCTCCATCCTGCCCAGGCACTGCTTCTGACATATAACCCTGTGTCTCCACCCAGCACAGGCACCGCTTCTGCGTATGTCCCCAGTGTCTCCACCCTGCACAGGCACCGCTCTTACATATATCCCAGTGTCTCCACCCTGCAGAGGCACCGCTTCTTACATATATCCCTGTGTCTCCACCCTGCACAGGCACCGCTTCTGACATTTATCCCTGTGTCTGCACCATGCACAGGCACTGCTTCTTACATATATCCCTGTGTCTCCACCCTGCACAGGCACCGCTTCTGACATATATCCCCAGTGGCTCCGCCCTGCACAGGCACCGCTTCTTGCATATATCCCCAGTGTCCCCACCCTGCACAGGCACTGCTTCTTACATATATCCCTGTGTCTCCACCCTGCACAGGCACCGCTTCTGACATATATCCCCAGTGGCTCCGCCCTGCACAGGCACCGCTTCTTGCATATATCCCCAGTGTCCAAACCCTGCACAGGCACTGCTTCTTACATATATCCCTGTGTCTCCACCCTGCACAGGCACCGCATCTGACATATACCCTAGTGTCTCCACCCTGCATAGGCACTGCTTCTGACATATATCCCCAGTGTCTCCACCCTCTACAGGCACCGCTTCTTACATATATCCCCAGTGCTCCACCCTGCACAGGAACCGCATCTGACATATATCCCCAGTGTCTAACCCTGCATAGGCACCGCTTCTGACATATATCCCCAGTGGCCCCACCCTGCACAGTCACCACTTCTTACATATATCCCCAGTCTGTACACCCTGCACAGGCACGGCTTCTTACATATATCCCCATGTCTCCACCTTCCACAGGCACCGCTTCTTGCCTATATCCCCGTGTCTCCACCCTTCACAGGCACCACTTCTGACATATATCCCAAGTGCTCCACCCTGCCCAGGCATCGCTTCTGACATATATCCCCAGTGTCTCCACCTTGCATGGGCACTGCTTCTGACATATATCCCTGTGTCTCCACCCTGCACAGGCACTGCGTCTTACATATATCCCTGTGTCTCCACCCTGCACAGGCACCGCTTCTTACAAATATCCCCAGTGTCTCCACCTTGCATGGGCACCACTTCTTACATATATCCTTGTGTCTCCATCCTGCCCAGGCACCGCTTCTGACATATATCCCTGTGTCTCCACCCAGCACAGGCACCGCTTCTTACATATGTCCCCAGTGTCTCCACCCTGCACAGGCACCGCTTCTTACATATATCCCAGTGTCTCCACCCTGCAGAGGCACCGCTTCTTACATATATCCCTGTGTCTCCACCCTGCACAGGCACCGCTTCTGACATTTATCCCTGTGTCTGCACCATGCACAGGCACTGCTTCTTACATATATCCCTGTGTCTCCGCCCTGCACAGGCACCGCTTCTGACATATATCCCCAGTGGCTCCGCCCTGCACAGGCACCGCTTCTTGCATATATCCCCAGTGTCCCCACCCTGCACAGGCACTGCTTCTTACATATATCCCTGTGTCTCCACCCTGCACAGGCACCGCTTGTTACATATATCCCAGTGTCTCCACCCTGCAGAGGCACCGCTTCTTACATATATCCCTGTGTCTCCACCCTGCACAGGCACTGCTTCTTGCATATATCCCTGTGTCTCCACCCTCCACAGGCACCGCTTCTGACATATATCCCCAGTGGCTCCGCCCTCCACAGGCACCGCTCTTACATATATCCCTGTTTCTCCACCCTGCACTGGCACAACTTCTGACATATATCCCCAATGTCTCTACCCTCCACAAGCACTGCTTTTACATAGATCCCTAGTGTCTCCACCTTGTATAGGCACCGCTTCTTACATATATCAGTAGTGTCTCCGACTTTCACAGGCACTGCTTCTTACATATATCCCCAGTGGCTCCACCCTACACAGGCACCACTTCTTACATATATCCCCAGTGCTCCACCCTGCATAGGCACCGCTTCTGACATATATCCCCAGTGGCCCCACCCTGCACAATCACCACTTCTTACATATATCCCCAGTGGCTCCACCCTTCACAGGCACCGCTTCTTACACATATCCCCAGTGCTCCACCCTGCACAGGAACCGCATCTGACATATATCCCCAGTGTCTCCACCCTGCGTAGGCACCGCTTCTGACATATATCCCCAGTGGCCCCACCCTGCACAGGCACAGCTTCATACATATATCCCCAGTGGCCCCACCCTGCACAGGCACAGCTTCTTACACATATCCCCAGTGCTCCACCCTGCACAGGAACCGCATCTGACATATATCCCCAGTGTCTCCACCCTGCGTAGGCACCGCTTCTGACATATATCCCCAGTGGCCCCACCCTGCACAGGCACAGCTTCTTACACATATCCCCAGTGCTCCACCCTGCACAGGAACCGCATCTGACATATATCCCCAGTGTCTCCACCCTGCGTAGGCACCGCTTCTGACATATATCCCCAGTGGCCCCACCCTGCACAGGCACAGCTTCTTACATATATCCCCAGTCTCCACCCTCCACAGGCACTGCTTCTTGCCTATATCCCTGTGTCTCCACCCTGCACAGGCACCGCTTCTGACATATATCCCTGTGTCTCCACCCTGCACAGGCACTGCTTCTTACATATATCCCCAGTGTCTCCACCCTGCACAGGCACCGCTTCTTACATATATCCCTGTGTCTCCACCCTGCACAGGCACCGCTTCTGACATATATCCCCAGTGGCCCCACCCTGCACAGGCACGGCTTCTTACATATATCCCCAGTCTCCACCCTCCACAGGCACTGCTTCTTGCCTATATCCCTGTGTCTCCACCCTGCACAGGCACCGCTTCTGACATATATCCCTGTGTCTCCACCCTGCACAGGCACAGCTTCTTACATATGTCCCCAGTGTCTCCACCCTGCACAGGCACCGCTTCTTACATATATCCCTGTGTCTCCACCCTGCACAGGCACCACTTCTGACATATATCCCTGTGTCTCCACCCTGCACAGGCACTGCTTCTTACATATATCCCTGTGTCTCCACCCTGCACAGGCACCGCTTTTTGACATATAACCCTGTGTCTCCACCCTGCACAGGCACCGCTTCTGACATATATCCCCAGTGGCTCCGCCCTTCACAGGCACCGCTTTTTGACATATAACCCAGTGTCCCCACCCTGCACAGGCACTGCTTCTTACATATATCCCTGTGTCTCCACCCTGCACAGGCACCGCTTGTTACATATATCCCAGTGTCTCCACCCTGCAGAGGCACCGCTTCTTACATATATCCCTGTGTCTCCACCCTGCACAGGCACTGCTTCTTGCATATATCCCTGTGTCTCCACCCTCCACAGGCACCGCTTCTGACATATATCCCCAGTGGCTCCGCCCTCCACAGGCACCGCTCTTACATATATCCCTGTTTCTCCACCCTGCACTGGCACAACTTCTGACATATATCCCCAATGTCTCTACCCTCCACAAGCACTGCTTTTACATAGATCCCTAGTGTCTCCACCTTGTATAGGCACCGCTTCTTACATATATCAGTAGTGTCTCCGACTTTCACAGGCACTGCTTCTTACATATATCCCCAGTGGCTCCACCCTACACAGGCACCACTTCTTACATATATCCCCAGTGCTCCACCCTGCATAGGCACCGCTTCTGACATATATCCCCAGTGGCCCCACCCTGCACAATCACCACTTCTTACATATATCCCCAGTGGCTCCACCCTTCACAGGCACCGCTTCTTACACATATCCCCAGTGCTCCACCCTGCACAGGAACCGCATCTGACATATATCCCCAGTGTCTCCACCCTGCGTAGGCACCGCTTCTGACATATATCCCCAGTGGCCCCACCCTGCACAGGCACAGCTTCATACATATATCCCCAGTGGCCCCACCCTGCACAGGCACAGCTTCTTACACATATCCCCAGTGCTCCACCCTGCACAGGAACCGCATCTGACATATATCCCCAGTGTCTCCACCCTGCGTAGGCACCGCTTCTGACATATATCCCCAGTGGCCCCACCCTGCACAGGCACAGCTTCTTACACATATCCCCAGTGCTCCACCCTGCACAGGAACCGCATCTGACATATATCCCCAGTGTCTCCACCCTGCGTAGGCACCGCTTCTGACATATATCCCCAGTGGCCCCACCCTGCACAGGCACAGCTTCTTACATATATCCCCAGTCTCCACCCTCCACAGGCACTGCTTCTTGCCTATATCCCTGTGTCTCCACCCTGCACAGGCACCGCTTCTGACATATATCCCTGTGTCTCCACCCTGCACAGGCACTGCTTCTTACATATATCCCCAGTGTCTCCACCCTGCACAGGCACCGCTTCTTACATATATCCCTGTGTCTCCACCCTGCACAGGCACCGCTTCTGACATATATCCCCAGTGGCCCCACCCTGCACAGGCACGGCTTCTTACATATATCCCCAGTCTCCACCCTCCACAGGCACTGCTTCTTGCCTATATCCCTGTGTCTCCACCCTGCACAGGCACCGCTTCTGACATATATCCCTGTGTCTCCACCCTGCACAGGCACAGCTTCTTACATATGTCCCCAGTGTCTCCACCCTGCACAGGCACCGCTTCTTACATATATCCCTGTGTCTCCACCCTGCACAGGCACCACTTCTGACATATATCCCTGTGTCTCCACCCTGCACAGGCACTGCTTCTTACATATATCCCTGTGTCTCCACCCTGCACAGGCACCGCTTTTTGACATATAACCCTGTGTCTCCACCATGCACAGGCACCGCTTCTGACATATATCCCCAGTGGCTCCGCCCTTCACAGGCACCGCTTTTTGACATATAACCCTGTGTCTCCACCCTGCACAGGCACCACTTCTGACATGTATCCCTGTGTCTCCACCCTGCAATGGCACCACTTCTTGCATATATCCCCAGTGTCCCCACCCTCCACAGGCATAGCTTCTTACATATATCCCCATGTCTCCACCCTGCACAGCCCCTGCTTCTGACATATATCCCCAGTGTCCCCACCATCCACAGGCACCACTCTTACATATATCCCTGTGTCTCCACCCTGCACAGGCACCACTTCTGACATATATCCCTGTATCTCCACCCTGCACAGGCACCACTTCTGACATATATCACCAGTGGCTCCACCTTGCATGGGCACCACTTCGCACATATATCCCTGTGTCTTCATCCTGCAAAGGCACCGCTACTGACATATAACCCCAGTGGCCCCACCCTGCACAGGCACGGCTTCTTACATATATCCCCAGTCTCCACCCTCCACAGGCACTGCTTCTTGCCTATATCCCTGTGTCTCCACCCTGCACAGGCACCGCTTCTGACATATATCCCTGTGTCTCCACCCTGCACAGGCACAGCTTCTTACATATGTCCCCAGTGTCTCCACCCTGCACAGGCACCGCTTCTTACATATATCCCCATGTCTCCACCCTGCACAGCCCCTGCTTCTGACATATATCCCCAGTGTCCCCACCATCCACAGGCACCACTCTTACATATATCCCTGTGTCTCCACCCTGCACAGGCACCACTTCTGACATATATCCCTGTATCTCCACCCTGCACAGGCACCACTTCTGACATATATCACCAGTGGCTCCACCTTGCATGGGCACCACTTCGTACATATATCCCTGTGTCTTCATCCTGCACAGGCACCGCTTCTGACATATATCCCCAGTGGCCCCACCCTGCACAGGCACGGCTTCTTACATATATCCCCAGTCTCCACCCTCCACAGGCACTGCTTCTTGCCTATATCCCTGTGTCTCCACCCTGCACAGGCACCGCTTCTGACATATATCCCTGTGTCTCCACCCTGCACAGGCACAGCTTCTTACATATGTCCCCAGTGTCTCCACCCTGCACAGGCACCGCTTCTTACATATATCCCTGTGTCTCCACCCTGCACAGGCACCACTTCTGACATATATCCCTGTGTCTCCACCCTGCACAGGCACTGCTTCTTACATATATCCCTGTGTCTCCACCCTGCACAGGCACCGCTTTTTGACATATAACCCTGTGTCTCCACCCTGCACAGGCACCGCTTCTGACATATATCCCCAGTGGCTCCGCCCTTCACAGGCACCGCTTTTTGACATATAACCCTGTGTCTCCACCCTGCACAGGCACCACTTCTGACATGTATCCCTGTGTCTCCACCCTGCAATGGCACCACTTCTTGCATATATCCCCAGTGTCCCCACCCTCCACAGGCATAGCTTCTTACATATATCCCCATGTCTCCACCCTGCACAGCCCCTGCTTCTGACATATATCCCCAGTGTCCCCACCATCCACAGGCACCACTCTTACATATATCCCTGTGTCTCCACCCTGCACAGGCACCACTTCTGACATATATCCCTGTATCTCCACCCTGCACAGGCACCACTTCTGACATATATCACCAGTGGCTCCACCTTGCATGGGCACCACTTCGTACATATATCCCTGTGTCTTCATCCTGCAAAGGCACCGCTACTGACATATATCCCTGTGTCTCCACCCTGCACAGGCACAGCTTCTTACATATGTCCCGAGTGTCTCCACCCTGCACAGGCACCGCTTCTTACATATATCCCTGTGTCTCCACCCTGCACAGGTACCGCTTCTGATATATATCCCTGTGTCTCCACTCTGTACAGGCACTGCTTCTTACATATATCCCTGTCTCTCCACCCTGCACAGGCACCGCTTTTTGACACAAAACCCTGTGTCTCCACCCTGCACAGGCAAAGCTTCTGACATATATCCCCAGTGTCCCCACCCTCCACAGGCACAGCTTCTTACATATATCCCCATGTCTCCACCCTGCACAGCCCCCGCTTCTGACATATATCACCCGTGTCCCCACCCTGCACAGGCACCACTTCTGACATATATCACCAGTGGCTCCACCCTGCACAGGCACCGCTTCTTACATTTATCCCCAGTGTCTCCACCCTGCACAGGCCCCACTTCTGACATATATCCCAGTGTCTTCACCCTGCATAGGCACCGCTTCTTACATATATCCCCAGTGGCTCCACCCTACACAGTCGCGCCTTCTTGCATATATCCCCAGTGCTCCACCCTGCACAGGAGCCGCATCTGACATATATCCCCAGTGTCTCCACCCTGTATAGGCACTGCTTCTGACATATATGCCCAGTGGCTCCACCCTGCACAGTCACTGCTTCTTAGATATATCCCCAGTGGTTCCACCCTTCACAGGCACCGCTTCTAACCTATATATCAAGTGTCTCCACCCTGCACAGGCACCGCTTCTTACATATATCCCCAGTGGCCAACCCTGCACAGTCACCGCTTCTTATATATATCCCCATTGCTCCACCCTGCACAGACACCGCTTCTTACATATATACCCAGTGTCACACCCTCGATAGGCACTGCTTCTTACATATATCCCCAGTGCTCCACCCTGCATAGGCACCGCTTCTGACATATATCCCCAGTGGCCCCACCCTGCACAATCACCACTTCTTACATATATCCCCAGTGGCTCCACCCTTCACAGGCACCGCTTCTTACACATATCCCCAGTGCTCCACCCTGCACAGGAACCGCATCTGACATATATCCCCAGTGTCTCCACCCTGCATAGGCACCGCTTCTGACATATATCCCCAGTGGCCCCACCCTGCACAGGCACGGCTTCTTACATATATCCCCAGTCTCCACCCTCCACAGGCACTGCTTCTTGCCTATATCCCCAGTGTCTACACCCTCCACAGGCACTGCTTCTTACATATATCTCCAGTGCTCCACCCTGCCCAGGCATCACTTCTGACATATATCCCCATGTCTCCATCTTGCACAGGCACCGCTTCTGACATATATCCCCAGTGGCTCCACCCTGCACAGGCACCGCTTCTTACATATATCCCCAGTGTCTCCACCTTGCATGGGCACCACTTCTTACATATATCCCTGTGTCTCCATCCTGCACAGGCACCGCTTCTGACATATATCCCTGTGTCTCCACCCTGCACAGGCACAGCTTCTTACATATGTCCCCAGTGTCTCCACCCTGCACAGGCACCGCTTCTTACATATATCCCTGTGTCTTCACCCTGCACAGGCACCGCTTCTGACATATATCCGTGTGTGTCCACCCTGCACAGGCACTGCTTCTTACATATATCCCTGTGTCTCCACCCTATACAGGCACCGCTTTTTGACATATAACCCTGTGTCTCCACCCTGCACAGGCACGGCTTCTGACATATATCCCCAGTGGCTCCGCCCTTCACAGGCACCGCTTTTTGACATATAACCCTGTGTCTCCACCCTGCACAGGTACCACTCTTACATATATCCCTGTGTCTCCACCCTGCACAGGCACCACTTCTGACATGTATCCATGTGTCTCCACCCTGCAATGGCACCACTTCTTGCATATATCCCCAGTGTCCCCACCCTCCACAGGCACAGCTTCTTACATATATCCCCATGTCTCCACCCTGCACAGCCCCCGCTTCTGACATATATCCCCAGTGTCCCCACCATCCACAGGCACCACTCTTACATATATCCCTGTGTCTCCACCCTGCACAGGCAAAGCTTCTGACATATATCCCCAGTGTCCCCACCCTCCACAGGCACCACTTCTGACATATATCCCAAGTGCTCCACCCTGCCCAGGCACTGCATCTGAGATATATTCCCAGGGTCTCCACCCTGCATAGGCACCGCTTCTGACATATATCCCCAGTGGCCCCACCCTGCATAGTCACCACTTCTTACATATATCCCCAGTCTGTACACCCTGCACAGGCACGGCTTCTTACATATATCCCCATGTCTCCACCTTCCACAGGCACCGCTTCTTGCCTATATCCCCCGTGTCTCCACCCTTCACAGGCACCACTTCTGACATATATCCCCAGTGGCTCCACCCTGCACAGGCACTGCATCTGAGATATATTCCCAGGGTCTCCACCCTGCATAGGCACCGCTTCTGACATATATCTCCAGTGGCCCCTCCCTGCACAGTCACCGCTTCTTACATATATCCCTAGTGCCTACACCCTGCACAGGCACCGCATCTCAATTCTCACAGGGCTCAATTTGCGAGTCAGAGTATCCTGATCAGAAGATGAGGTGGGGGGCTTTAGCTCAGCATTGGTGCTACCCAGGACCACTTGACCTCCCTTTCATCATTTGTACAAGGGAATTGTTACTAAGATCAAGCCACGGTTTCTTAAATGGAAAGCGCTTCTTTTAGAGAAAGTTGCACATCTCTCACCACCTCCGGACAACTTGGCCGGAGTCAGCTCTGCCTGGATAGAGACTTCTTACATATATCCCCAGTGGCTCCACCCTGCACAGGAACCGCTTCTGACATATATCCCCAGGGTCTCCACCCTGCATAGGCACCGCTTCTGACATATATCCCCAGTGGCCCCTCCCTGCACAGGCACTGCTCCTTACATATATGCCCAGTGCTGCACCCTGCACAGACAATGCTTCTGACATATATCCCCAGTGTTTCAACCCTTCAAAGGCACCGCTTCTGACATATATCCCCAGTTTTGCCACCCTGCACAGGCAGCGCTTCTTACATATATCCACAGTGGCTCCACCCTACACAGGCACCGCTTCTGACATATATCCCCAGTGCTCCACCCTGCACAGGCACCGCTTCTGACATATATTCCCAGTGCTCCACCCTGCACAGGCACCGCGTCTTCCATATATCCCGGTGTCTCCACCCTGCATAGGCACCACTTCTGACATATATACCCATTGGCTCCACCATACACAGGCACCGCTTCTGACATATATCCCCAGTGCTCCACCGTGCCCGCTTCTGATATATATCCCCAGTGCTCCACCCTGCACATGCACCGCTTCTGACATAATTCCCCAATGTCTCTATCCTCCACAGGTAGTGCTTCTTACATATATCCCTAGTGTCTCCACCTTGTACAGGCACCGCTTGTTACATATATCCCCAGTGGCCCACCCTGCACAGGCACCGCTTCTTACATATATCCCTAGTGCTCCTCCCTGCACAGGAACCGCATCTGACATATATCCTAGTGTCTCCACCCTACATAGGCACTGCATCTGACATATATCCCCAGTGTCTCCACCCTCTACAGGCACCGCTTCTTACATATATCCCCAGTGCTCCACCCTGCACAGGAACCGCATCTGACATATATCTCCAGTGTCTCCACCCTGCATAGGCACCGCTTAAGACATATATCCCCAGTGTCTCCATCCTCTACAGGCACCGCTTCTTACATATATCCCCAGTGCTCCACCCTGCACAGGAACCGCATCTGACTTATACCCTAGTGTCTCCACCCTGCATAGGCACTGCTTCTGACATATATCCCCAGTGTCTCCACCCTCTACAGGCACCGCTTCTTACATATATCCCCAGTGCTCCACCCTGCACAGGAACCGCATCTGACATATATCCCGAGTGTCTAACCCTGCATAGGCACCGCTTCTGACATATATCCCCAGTGGCCCCACCCTGCATAGTCACCACTTCTTACATATATCCCCAGTCTGTACACCCTGCACAGGCACGGCTTCTTACATATATCCCCATGTCTCCACCTTCCACAGGCACCGCTTCTTGCCTATATCCCCCGTGTCTCCACCCTTCACAGGCACCACTTCTGACATATATCCCAAGTGCTCCACCCTGCCCAGGCACTGCATCTGAGATATATTCCCAGGGTCTCCACCTTGCATAGGCACCGCTTCTGACATATATCCCCAGTGGCCCCACCCTGCATAGTCACCACTTCTTACATATATCCCCAGTCTGTACACCCTGCACAGGCACGGCTTCTTACATATATACCCATGTCTCCACCTTCCACAGGCACCGCTTCTTGCCTATATCCCCCGTGTCTCCACCCTTCACAGGCACCACTTCTGACATATATCCCCAGTGGCTCCACCCTGCACAGGCACTGCATCTGAGATATATTCCCAGGGTCTCCACCCTGCATAGGCACCGCTTCTGACATATATCTCCAGTGGCCCCTCCCTGCACAGTCACCGCTTCTTACATATATCCCTAGTGCCTACACCCTGCACAGGCACCGCATCTCAATTCTCACAGGGCTCAATTTGCGAGTCAGAGTATCCTGATCAGAAGATGAGGTGGGGGGCTTTAGCTCAGCATTGGTGCTACCCAGGACCACTTGACCTCCCTTTCATCATTTGTACAAGGGAATTGTTACTAAGATCAAGCCACGGTTTCTTAAATGGAAAGCGCTTCTTTTAGAGAAAGTTGCACATCTCTCACCACCTCCGGACAACTTGGCCGGAGTCAGCTCTGCCTGGATAGAGACTTCTTACATATATCCCCAGTGGCTCCACCCTGCACAGGAACCGCTTCTGACATATATCCCCAGGGTCTCCACCCTGCATAGGCACCGCTTCTGACATATATCCCCAGTGGCCCCTCCCTGCACAGGCACTGCTCCTTACATATATGCCCAGTGCTGCACCCTGCACAGACAATGCTTCTGACATATATCCCCAGTGTTTCAACCCTTCAAAGGCACCGCTTCTGACATATATCCCCAGTTTTGCCACCCTGCACAGGCAGCGCTTCTTACATATATCCACAGTGGCTCCACCCTACACAGGCACCGCTTCTGACATATATCCCCAGTGCTCCACCCTGCACAGGCACCGCTTCTGACATATATTCCCAGTGCTCCACCCTGCACAGGCACCGCGTCTTCCATATATCCCGGTGTCTCCACCCTGCATAGGCACCACTTCTGACATATATACCCATTGGCTCCACCATACACAGGCACCGCTTCTGACATATATCCCCAGTGCTCCACCGTGCCCGCTTCTGATATATATCCCCAGTGCTCCACCCTGCACATGCACCGCTTCTGACATAATTCCCCAATGTCTCTATCCTCCACAGGTAGTGCTTCTTACATATATCCCTAGTGTCTCCACCTTGTACAGGCACCGCTTGTTACATATATCCCCAGTGGCCCACCCTGCACAGGCACCGCTTCTTACATATATCCCTAGTGCTCCTCCCTGCACAGGAACCGCATCTGACATATATCCTAGTGTCTCCACCCTACATAGGCACTGCATCTGACATATATCCCCAGTGTCTCCACCCTCTACAGGCACCGCTTCTTACATATATCCCCAGTGCTCCACCCTGCACAGGAACCGCATCTGACATATATCTCCAGTGTCTCCACCCTGCATAGGCACCGCTTAAGACATATATCCCCAGTGTCTCCATCCTCTACAGGCACCGCTTCTTACATATATCCCCAGTGCTCCACCCTGCACAGGAACCGCATCTGACTTATACCCTAGTGTCTCCACCCTGCATAGGCACTGCTTCTGACATATATCCCCAGTGTCTCCACCCTCTACAGGCACCGCTTCTTACATATATCCCCAGTGCTCCACCCTGCACAGGAACCGCATCTGACATATATCCCGAGTGTCTAACCCTGCATAGGCACCGCTTCTGACATATATCCCCAGTGGCCCCACCCTGCATAGTCACCACTTCTTACATATATCCCCAGTCTGTACACCCTGCACAGGCACCACTTCTTACATATATCCCCATGTCTCCACCTTCCACAGGCACCGCTTCTTGCCTATATCCCCCGTGTCTCCACCCTTCACAGGCACCACTTCTGACATATATCCCAAGTGCTCCACCCTCCACAGGCATCGCTTCTGAGATATATCCCCAGTGCCTCCACCTTGCATGGGCACTGCTTCTGACATATATCCCTGTGTCTACACCCTGCACAGGCACTGCGTCTTACATATATCCCTGTGTCTACACCCTGCACAGGCACCGCTTCTTACAAATATCCCCAGTGTCTCCACCTTGCATGGGCACCACTTCTTACATATATCCTTGTGTCTCCATCCTGCCCAGGCACTGCTTCTGACATATAACCCTGTGTCTCCACCCACCACAGGCACCGCTTCTGCGTATGTCCCCAGTGTCTCCACCCTGCACAGGCACCGCTCTTACATATATCCCAGTGTCTCCACCCTGCAGAGGCACCGCTTCTTACATATATCCCTGTGTCTCCACCCTGCACAGGCACCGCTTCTGACATTTATCCCTGTGTCTGCACCATGCACAGGCACTGCTTCTTACATATATCCCTGTGTCTCCACCCTGCACAGGCACCGCTTCTGACATATATCCCCAGTGGCTCCGCCCTGCACAGGCACCGCTTCTTGCATATATCCCCAGTGTCCCCACCCTGCACAGGCACTGCTTCTTACATATATCCCTGTGTCTCCACCCTGCACAGGCACCGCTTCTGACATATATCCCCAGTGGCTCCGCCCTGCACAGGCACTGCTTCTTGCATATATCCCCAGTGTCCAAACCCTGCACAGGCACTGCTTCTTACATATATCCCTGTGTCTCCACCCTGCACAGGCACCGCATCTGACATATACCCTAGTGTCTCCACCCTGCATAGGCACTGCTTCTGACATATATCCCCAGTGTCTCCACCCTCTACAGGCACCGCTTCTTACATATATCCCCAGTGCTCCACCCTGCACAGGAACCGCATCTGACATATATCCCCAGTGTCTAACCCTGCATAGGCACCGCTTCTGACATATATCCCCAGTGGCCCCACCCTGCACAGTCACCACTTCTTACATATATCCCCAGTCTGTACACCCTGCACAGGCACGGCTTCTTACATATATCCCCAAGTCTCCACCTTCCACAGGCACCGCTTCTTGCCTATATCCCCGTGTCTCCACCCTTCACAGGCACCACTTCTGACATATATCCCAAGTGCTCCACCCTGCCCAGGCATCGCTTCTGACATATATCCCCAGTGTCTCCACCTTGCATGGGCACTGCTTCTGACATATATCCCTGTGTCTCCACCCTGCACAGGCACTGCGTCTTACATATATCCCTGTGTCTCCACCCTGCACAGGCACCGCTTCTTACAAATATCCCCAGTGTCTCCACCTTGCATGGGCACCACTTCTTACATATATCCTTGTGTCTCCATCCTGCCCAGGCACCGCTTCTGATATATATCCCTGTGTCTCCACCCAGCACAGGCACCGCTTCTTACATATGTCCCCAGTGTCTCCACCCTGCACAGGCACCGCTTCTTACATATATCCCAGTGTCTCCACCCTGCAGAGGCACCGCTTCTTACATATATCCCTGTGTCTCCACCCTGCACAGGCACCGCTTCTGACATTTATCCCTGTGTCTGCACCATGCACAGGCACTGCTTCTTACATATATCCCTGTGTCTCCGCCCTGCACAGGCACCGCTTCTGACATATATCCCCAGTGTCTCCGCCCTACAAAGGCACCGCTTCTTACATATATCCCTGTGTCTCCACCCTGCACAGGCACTGCTTCTTGCATATATCCCTGTGTCTCCACCCTCCACAGGCACCGCTTCTGACATATATCCCCAGTGGCTCCGCCCTCCACAGGCACCGCTCTTACATATATCCCTGTTTCTCCACCCTGCACTGGCACAACTTCTGACATATATCCCCAATGTCTCTACCCTCCACAAGCACTGCTTTTACATAGATCCCTAGTGTCTCCACCTTGTATAGGCACCGCTTCTTACATATATCAGTAGTGTCTCCGACTTTCACAGGCACTGCTTCTTACATATATCCCCAGTGGCTCCACCCTACACAGGCACCACTTCTTACATATATCCCCAGTGCTCCACCCTGCATAGGCACCGCTTCTGACATATATCCCCAGTGGCCCCACCCTGCACAATCACCACTTCTTACATATATCCCCAGTGGCTCCACCCTTCACAGGCACCGCTTCTTACACATATCCCCAGTGCTCCACCCTGCACAGGAACCGCATCTGACATATATCCCCAGTGTCTCCACCCTGCGTAGGCACCGCTTCTGACATATATCCCCAGTGGCCCCACCCTGCACAGGCACAGCTTCTTACATATATCCCCAGTGGCCCCACCCTGCACAGGCACAGCTTCTTACACATATCCCCAGTGCTCCACCCTGCACAGGAACCGCATCTGACATATATCCCCAGTGTCTCCACCCTGCGTAGGCTCCGCTTCTGACATATATCCCCAGTGGCCCCACCCTGCACAGGCACAGCTTCTTACACATATCCCCAGTGCTCCACCCTGCACAGGAACCGCATCTGACATATATCCCCAGTGTCTCCACCCTGCGTAGGCACCGCTTCTGACATATATCCCCAGTGGCCCCACCCTGCACAGGCACAGCTTCTTACATATATCCCCAGTCTCCACCCTCCACAGGCACTGCTTCTTGCCTATATCCCTGTGTCTCCACCCTGCACAGGCACCGCTTCTGACATATATCCCTGTGTCTCCACCCTGCACAGGCACTGCTTCTTACATATATCCCCAGTGTCTCCACCCTGCACAGGCACCGCTTCTTACATATATCCCTGTGTCTCCACCCTGCACAGGCACCGCTTCTGACATATATCCCCAGTGGCCCCACCCTGCACAGGCACGGCTTCTTACATATATCCCCAGTCTCCACCCTCCACAGGCACTGCTTCTTGCCTATATCCCTGTGTCTCCACCCTGCACAGGCACCGCTTCTGACATATATCCCTGTGTCTCCACCCTGCACAGGCACAGCTTCTTACATATGTCCCCAGTGTCTCCACCCTGCACAGGCACCGCTTCTTACATATATCCCTGTGTCTCCACCCTGCACAGGCACCACTTCTGACATATATCCCTGTGTCTCCACCCTGCACAGGCACTGCTTCTTACATATATCCCTGTGTCTCCACCCTGCACAGGCACCGCTTTTTGACATATAACCCTGTGTCTCCACCCTGCACAGGCACCGCTTCTGACATATATCCCCAGTGGCTCCGCCCTTCACAGGCACCGCTTTTTGACATATAACCCTGTGTCTCCACCCTGCACAGGCACCACTTCTGACATGTATCCCTGTGTCTCCACCCTGCAATGGCACCACTTCTTGCATATATCCCCAGTGTCCCCACCCTCCACAGGCATAGCTTCTTACATATATCCCCATGTCTCCACCCTGCACAGCCCCTGCTTCTGACATATATCCCCAGTGTCCCCACCATCCACAGGCACCACTCTTACATATATCCCTGTGTCTCCACCCTGCACAGGCACCACTTCTGACATATATCCCTGTATCTCCACCCTGCACAGGCACCACTTCTGACATATATCACCAGTGGCTCCACCTTGCATGGGCACCACTTCGTACATATATCCCTGTGTCTTCATCCTGCAAAGGCACCGCTACTGACATATATCCCTGTGTCTCCACCCTGCACAGGCACAGCTTCTTACATATGTCCCGAGTGTCTCCACCCTGCACAGGCACCGCTTCTTACATATATCCCTGTGTCTCCACCCTGCACACGTACCGCTTCTGATATATATCCCTGTGTCTCCACTCTGTACAGGCACTGCTTCTTACATATATCCCTGTCTCTCCACCCTGCACAGGCACCGCTTTTTGACACAAAACCCTGTGTCTCCACCCTGCACAGGCAAAGCTTCTGACATATATCCCCAGTGTCCCCACCCTCCACAGGCACAGCTTCTTACATATATCCCCATGTCTCCACCCTGCACAGCCCCCGCTTCTGACATATATCACCCGTGTCCCCACCCTGCACAGGCACCACTTCTGACATATATCACCAGTGGCTCCACCCTGCACAGGCACCGCTTCTTACATTTATCCCCAGTGTCTCCACCCTGCACAGGCCCCACTTCTGACATATATCCCAGTGTCTTCACCCTGCATAGGCACCGCTTCTTACATATATCCCCAGTGGCTCCACCCTACACAGTCGCGCCTTCTTGCATATATCCCCAGTGCTCCACCCTGCACAGGAGCCGCATCTGACATATATCCCCAGTGTCTCCACCCTGTATAGGCACTGCTTCTGACATATATGCCCAGTGGCTCCACCCTGCACAGTCACTGCTTCTTAGATATATCCCCAGTGGTTCCACCCTTCACAGGCACCGCTTCTAACCTATATATCAAGTGTCTCCACCCTGCACAGGCACCGCTTCTTACATATATCCCCAGTGGCCAACCCTGCACAGTCACCGCTTCTTATATATATCCCCATTGCTCCACCCTGCACAGACACCGCTTCTTACATATATACCCAGTGTCACACCCTCGATAGGCACTGCTTCTTACATATATCCCCAGTGCTCCACCCTGCATAGGCACCGCTTCTGACATATATCCCCAGTGGCCCCACCCTGCACAATCACCACTTCTTACATATATCCCCAGTGGCTCCACCCTTCACAGGCACCGCTTCTTACACATATCCCCAGTGCTCCACCCTGCACAGGAACCGCATCGGACATATATCCCCAGTGTCTCCACCCTGCATAGGCACCGCTTCTGACATATATCCCCAGTGGCCCCACCCTGCACAGGCACGGCTTCTTACATATATCCCCAGTCTCCACCCTCCACAGGCACTGCTTCTTGCCTATATCCCCAGTGTCTACACCCTCCACAGGCACTGCTTCTTACATATATCTCCAGTGCTCCACCCTGCCCAGGCATCACTTCTGACATATATCCCCATGTCTCCATCTTGCACAGGCACCGCTTCTGACATATATCCCCAGTGGCTCCACCCTGCACAGGCACCGCTTCTTACATATATCCCCAGTGTCTCCACCTTGCATGGGCACCACTTCTTACATATATCCCTGTGTCTCCATCCTGCACAGGCACCGCTTCTGACATATATCCCTGTGTCTCCACCCTGCACAGGCACAGCTTCTTACATATGTCCCCAGTGTCTCCACCCTGCACAGGCACCGCTTCTTACATATATCCCTGTGTCTTCACCCTGCACAGGCACCGCTTCTGACATATATCCCTGTGTGTCCACCCTGCACAGGCACTGCTTCTTACATATATCCCTGTGTCTCCACCCTATACAGGCACCGCTTTTTGACATATAACCCTGTGTCTCCACCCTGCACAGGCACGGCTTCTGACATATATCCCCAGTGGCTCCGCCCTTCACAGGCACCGCTTTTTGACATATAACCCTGTGTCTCCACCCTGCACAGGTACCGCTCTTACATATATCCCTGTGTCTCCACCCTGCACAGGCACCACTTCTGACATGTATCCATGTGTCTCCACCCTGCAATGGCACCACTTCTTGCATATATCCCCAGTGTCCCCACCCTCCACAGGCACAGCTTCTTACATATATCCCCATGTCTCCACCCTGCACAGCCCCCGCTTCTGACATATATCCCCAGTGTCCCCACCATCCACAGGCACCACTCTTACATATATCCCTGTGTCTCCACCCTGCACAGGCAAAGCTTCTGACATATATCCCCAGTGTCCCCACCCTCCACAGGCACCACTTCTGACATATATCCCAAGTGCTCCACCCTGCCCAGGCACTGCATCTGAGATATATTCCCAGGGTCTCCACCCTGCATAGGCACCGCTTCTGACATATATCCCCAGTGGCCCCACCCTGCATAGTCACCACTTCTTACATATATCCCCAGTCTGTACACCCTGCACAGGCACGGCTTCTTACATATATCCCCATGTCTCCACCTTCCACAGGCACCGCTTCTTGCCTATATCCCCCGTGTCTCCACCCTTCACAGGCACCACTTCTGACATATATCCCTAGTGGCTCCACCCTGCACAGGCACTGCATCTGAGATATATTCCCAGGGTCTCCACCCTGCATAGGCACCGCTTCTGACATATATCTCCAGTGGCCCCTCCCTGCACAGTCACCGCTTCTTACATATATCCCTAGTGCCTACACCCTGCACAGGCACCGCATCTCAATTCTCACAGGGCTCAATTTGCGAGTCAGAGTATCCTGATCAGAAGATGAGGTGGGGGGCTTTAGCTCAGCATTGGTGCTACCCAGGACCACTTGACCTCCCTTTCATCATTTGTACAAGGGAATTGTTACTAAGATCAAGCCACGGTTTCTTAAATGGAAAGCTCTTCTTTTAGAGAAAGTTGCACATCTCTCACCACCTCCGGACAACTTGGCCGGAGTCAGCTCTGCCTGGATAGAGACTTCTTACATATATCCCCAGTGGCTCCACCCTGCACAGGAACCGCTTCTGACATATATCCCCAGGGTCTCCACCCTGCATAGGCACCGCTTCTGACATATATCCCCAGTGGCCCCTCCCTGCACAGGCACTGCTCCTTACATATATGCCCAGTGCTGCACCCTGCACAGACAATGCTTCTGACATATATCCCCAGTGTTTCAACCCTTCAAAGGCACCGCTTCTGACATATATCCCCAGTTTTGCCACCCTGCACAGGCAGCGCTTCTTACATATATCCACAGTGGCTCCACCCTACACAGGCACCGCTTCTGACATATATCCCCAGTGCTCCACCCTGCACAGGCACCGCTTCTGACATATATTCCCAGTGCTCCACCCTGCACAGGCACCGCGTCTTCCATATATCCCGGTGTCTCCACCCTGCATAGGCACCACTTCTGACATATATACCCATTGGCTCCACCATACACAGGCACCGCTTCTGACATATATCCCCAGTGCTCCACCGTGCCCGCTTCTGATATATATCCCCAGTGCTCCACCCTGCACATGCACCGCTTCTGACATAATTCCCCAATGTCTCTATCCTCCACAGGTAGTGCTTCTTACATATATCCCTAGTGTCTCCACCTTGTACAGGCACCGCTTGTTACATATATCCCCAGTGGCCCACCCTGCACAGGCACCGCTTCTTACATATATCCCTAGTGCTCCTCCCTGCACAGGAACCGCATCTGACATATATCCTAGTGTCTCCACCCTACATAGGCACTGCATCTGACATATATCCCCAGTGTCTCCACCCTCTACAGGCACCGCTTCTTACATATATCCCCAGTGCTCCACCCTGCACAGGAACCGCATCTGACATATATCTCCAGTGTCTCCACCCTGCATAGGCACCGCTTAAGACATATATCCCCAGTGTCTCCATCCTCTACAGGCACCGCTTCTTACATATATCCCCAGTGCTCCACCCTGCACAGGAACCGCATCTGACTTATACCCTAGTGTCTCCACCCTGCATAGGCACTGCTTCTGACATATATCCCCAGTGTCTCCACCCTCTACAGGCACCGCTTCTTACATATATCCTCAGTGCTCCACCCTGCACAGGAACCGCATCTGACATATATCCCGAGTGTCTAACCCTGCATAGGCACCGCTTCTGACATATATCCCCAGTGGCCCCACCCTGCATAGTCACCACTTCTTACATATATCCCCAGTCTGTACACCCTGCACAGGCACGGCTTCTTACATATATCCCCATGTCTCCACCTTCCACAGGCACCGCTTCTTGCCTATATCCCCCGTGTCTCCACCCTTCACAGGCACCACTTCTGACATATATCCCAAGTGCTCCACCCTCCACAGGCATCGCTTCTGAGATATATCCCCAGTGTCTCCACCTTGCATGGGCACTGCTTCTGACATATATCCCTGTGTCTACACCCTGCACAGGCACTGCGTCTTACATATATCCCTGTGTCTACACCCTGCACAGGCACCGCTTCTTACAAATATCCCCAGTGTCTCCACCTTGCATGGGCACCACTTCTTACATATATCCTTGTGTCTCCATCCTGCCCAGGCACTGCTTGTGACATATAACCCTGTGTCTCCACCCAGCACAGGCACCGCTTCTGCGTATGTCCCCAGTGTCTCCACCCTGCACAGGCACCGCTCTTACATATATCCCAGTGTCTCCACCCTGCAGAGGCACCGCTTCTTACATATATCCCTGTGTCTCCACCCTGCACAGGCACCGCTTCTGACATTTATCCCTGTGTCTGCACCATGCACAGGCACTGCTTCTTACATATATCCCTGTGTCTCCACCCTGCACAGGCACCGCTTCTGACATATATCCCCAGTGGCTCCGCCCTGAACACGCACCGCTTCTTGCATATATCCCCAGTGTCCCCACCCTGCACAGGCACTGCTTCTTACATATATCCCTGTGTCTCCACCCTGCACAGGCACCGCTTCTGACATATATCCCCAGTGGCTCCGCCCTGCACAGGCACCGCTTCTTGCATATATCCCCAGTGTCCAAACCCTGCACAGGCACTGCTTCTTACATATATCCCTGTGTCTCCACCCTGCACAGGCACCGCATCTGACATATACCCTAGTGTCTCCACCCTGCATAGGCACTGCTTCTGACATATATCCCCAGTGTCTCCACCCTCTACAGGCACCGCTTCTTACATATATCCCCAGTGCTCCACCCTGCACAGGAACCGCATCTGACATATATCCCCAGTGTCTAACCCTGCATAGGCACCGCTTCTGACATATATCCCCAGTGGCCCCACCCTGCACAGTCACCACTTCTTACATATATCCCCAGTCTGTACACCCTGCACAGGCACGGCTTCTTACATATATCCCCATGTCTCCACCTTCCACAGGCACCACTTCTTGCCTATATCCCCGTGTCTCCACCCTTCACAGGCACCACTTCTGACATATATCCCAAGTGCTCCACCCTGCCCAGGCATCGCTTCTGACATATATCCCCAGTGTCTCCACCTTGCATGGGCACTGCTTCTGACATATATCCCTGTGTCTCCACCCTGCACAGGCACTGCGTCTTACATATATCCCTGTGTCTCCACCCTGCACAGGCACCGCTTCTTACAAATATCCCCAGTGTCTCCACCTTGCATGGGCACCACTTCTTACATATATCCTTGTGTCTCCATCCTGCCCAGGCACCGCTTCTGACATATATCCCTGTGTCTCCACCCAGCACAGGCACCGCTTCTTACATATGTCCCCAGTGTCTCCACCCTGCACAGGCACCGCTTCTTACATATATCCCAGTGTCTCCACCCTGCAGAGGCACCGCTTCTTACATATATCCCTGTGTCTCCACCCTGCACAGGCACCGCTTCTGACATTTATCCCTGTGTCTGCACCATGCACAGGCACTGCTTCTTACATATATCCCTGTGTCTCCGCCCTGCACAGGCACCGCTTCTGACATATATCCCCAGTGGCTCCGCCCTGCACAGGCACCGCTTCTTGCATATATCCCCAGTGTCCCCACCCTGCACAGGCACTGCTTCTTACATATATCCCTGTGTCTCCACCCTGCACAGGCACCGCTTGTTACATATATCCCAGTGTCTCCACCCTGCAGAGGCACCGCTTCTTACATATATCCCTGTGTCTCCACCCTGCACAGGCACTGCTTCTTGCATATATCCCTGTGTCTCCAGCCTCCACAGGCACCGCTTCTGACATATATCCCCAGTGGCTCCGCCCTCCACAGGCACCGCTCTTACATATATCCCTGTTTCTCCACCCTGCACTGGCACAACTTCTGACATATATCCCCAATGTCTCTACCCTCCACAAGCACTGCTTTTACATAGATCCCTAGTGTCTCCACCTTGTATAGGCACCGCTTCTTACATATATCAGTAGTGTCTCCGACTTTCACAGGCACTGCTTCTTACATATATCCCCAGTGGCTCCACCCTACACAGGCACCACTTCTTACATATATCCCCAGTGCTCCACCCTGCATAGGCACCGCTTCTGACATATATCCCCAGTGGCCCCACCCTGCACAATCACCACTTCTTACATATATCCCCAGTGGCTCCACCCTTCACAGGCACCGCTTCTTACACATATCCCCAGTGCTCCACCCTGCACAGGAACCGCATCTGACATATATCCCCAGTGTCTCCACCCTGCGTAGGCACCGCTTCTGACATATATCCCCAGTGGCCCCACCCTGCACAGGCACAGCTTCTTACATATATCCCCAGTCTCCACCCTCCACAGGCACTGCTTCTTGCCTATATCCCTGTGTCTCCACCCTGCACAGGCACCGCTTCTGACATATATCCCTGTGTCTCCACCCTGCACAGGCACTGCTTCTTACATATATCCCCAGTGTCTCCACCCTGCACAGGCACCGCTTCTTACATATATCCCTGTGTCTCCACCCTGCACAGGCACCGCATCTGACATATATCCCCAGTGTCTCCACCCTGCGTAGGCACCGCTTCTGACATATATCCCCAGTGGCCCCACCCTGCACAGGCACGGCTTCTTACATATATCCCCAGTCTCCACCCTCCACAGGCACTGCTTCTTGCCTATATCCCTGTGTCTCCACCCTGCACAGGCACCGCTTCTGACATATATCCCTGTGTCTCCACCCTGCACAGGCACTGCTTCTTACATATATCCCCAGTGTCTCCACCCTGCACAGGCACCGCTTCTTACATATATCCCTGTGTCTCCACCCTGCACAGGCACCGCTTCTGACATATATCCCCAGTGGCCCCACCCTGCACAGGCACGGCTTCTTACATATATCCCCAGTCTCCACCCTCCACAGGCACTGCTTCTTGCCTATATCCCTGTGTCTCCACCCTGCACAGGCACCGCTTCTGACATATATCCCTGTGTCTCCACCCTGCACAGGCACAGCTTCTTACATATGTCCCCAGTGTCTCCACCCTGCACAGGCACCGCTTCTTACATATATCCCTGTGTCTCCACCCTGCACAGGCACCACTTCTGACATATATCCCTGTGTCTCCACCCTGCACAGGCACTGCTTCTTACATATATCCCTGTGTCTCCACCCTGCACAGGCACCGCTTTTTGACATATAACCCTGTGTCTCCAACCTGCACAGGCACCGCTTCTGACATATATCCCCAGTGGCTCCGCCCTTCACAGGCACCGCTTTTTGACATATAACCCTGTGTCTCCACCCTGCACAGGCACCACTTCTGACATGTATCCCTGTGTCTCCACCCTGCAATGGCACCACTTCTTGCATATATCCCCAGTGTCCCCACCCTCCACAGGCATAGCTTCTTACATATATCCCCATGTCTCCACCCTGCACAGCCCCTGCTTCTGACATATATCCCCAGTGTCCCCACCATCCACAGGCACCACTCTTACATATATCCCTGTGTCTCCACCCTGCACAGGCACCACTTCTGACATATATCCCTGTATCTCCACCCTGCACAGGCACCACTTCTGACATATATCACCAGTGGCTCCACCTTGCATGGGCACCACTTCGTACATATATCCCCGTGTCTTCATCCTGCAAAGGCACCGCTACTGACATATATCCCTGTGTCTCCACCCTGCACAGGCACAGCTTCTTACATATGTCCCGAGTGTCTCCACCCTGCACAGGCACCGCTTCTTACATATATCCCTGTGTCTCCACCCTGCACAGGTACCGCTTCTGATATATATCCCTGTGTCTCCACTCTGTACAGGCACTGCTTCTTACATATATCCCTGTCTCTCCACCCTGCACAGGCACCGCTTTTTGACACAAAACCCTGTGTCTCCACCCTGCACAGGCAAAGCTTCTGACATATATCCCCAGTGTCCCCACCCTCCACAGGCACAGCTTCTTACATATATCCCCATGTCTCCACCCTGCACAGCCCCCGCTTCTGACATATATCACCCGTGTCCGCACCCTGCACAGGCACCACTTCTGACATATATCACCAGTGGCTCCACCCTGCACAGGCACCGCTTCTTACATTTATCCCCAGTGTCTCCACCCTGCACAGGCCCCACTTCTGACATATATCCCAGTGTCTTCACCCTGCATAGGCACCGCTTCTTACATATATCCCCAGTGGCTCCACCCTACACAGTCGCGCCTTCTTGCATATATCCCCAGTGCTCCACCCTGCACAGGAGCCGCATCTGACATATATCCCCAGTGTCTCCACCCTGTATAGGCACTGCTTCTGACATATATGCCCAGTGGCTCCACCCTGCACAGTCACTGCTTCTTAGATATATCCCCAGTGGTTCCACCCTTCACAGGCACCGCTTCTAACCTATATATCAAGTGTCTCCACCCTGCACAGGCACCGCTTCTTACATATATCCCCAGTGGCCAACCCTGCACAGTCACCGCTTCTTATATATATCCCCATTGCTCCACCCTGCACAGACACCGCTTCTTACATATATCCCCAGTGCTCCACCCTGCATAGGCACCGCTTCTGACATATATCCCCAGTGGCCCCACCCTGCACAATCACCACTTCTTACATATATCCCCAGTGGCTCCACCCTTCACAGGCACCGCTTCTTACACATATCCCCAGTGCTCCACCCTGCACAGGAACCGCATCTGACATATATCCCCAGTGTCTCCACCCTGCATAGGCACCGCTTCTGACATATATCCCCAGTGGCCCCACCCTGCACAGGCACGGCTTCTTACATATATCCCCAGTCTCCACCCTCCACAGGCACTGCTTCTTGCCTATATCCCCAGTGTCTACACCCCCCACAGGCACTGCTTCTTACATATATCTCCAGTGCTCCACCCTGCCCAGGCATCACTTCTGACATATATCCCCATGTCTCCATCTTGCACAGGCACCGCTTCTGACATATATCCCCAGTGGCTCCACCCTGCACAGGCACCGCTTCTTACATATATCCCCAGTGTCTCCACCTTGCATGGGCACCACTTCTTATATATATCTCTGTGTCTCCATCCTGCACAGGCACCGCTTCTGACATATATCCCTGTGTCTCCACCCTGCACAGGCACAGCTTCTTACATATGTCCCCAGCGTCTCCACCCTGCACAGGCACCGCTTCTTACATATATCCCTGTGTCTTCACCCTGCACAGGCACCGCTTCTGACATATATCCCTGTGTGTCCACCCTGCACAGGCACTGCTTCTTACATATATCCCTGTGTCTCCACCCTATACAGGCACCGCTTTTTGACATATAACCCTGTGTCTCCACCCTGCACAGGCACGGCTTCTGACATATATCCCCAGTGGCTCCGCCCTTCACAGGCACCGCTTTTTGACATATAACCCTGTGTCTCCACCCTGCACAGGTACCGCTCTTACATATATCCCTGTGTCTCCACCCTGCACAGGCACCACTTCTGACATGTATCCATGTGTCTCCACCCTGCAATGGCACCACTTCTTGCATATATCCCCAGTGTCCCCACCCTCCACAGGCACAGCTTCTTACATATATCCCCATGTCTCCACCCTGCACAGCCCCCGCTTCTGACATATATCCCCAGTGTCCCCACCATCCACAGGCACCACTCTTACATATATCCCTGTGTCTCCACCCTGCACAGGCACCACTTCTGACATATATCCCTGTATCTCCACCCTGCACAGGCACCACTTCTGACATATATCACCAGTGGATCCACCCTGCACAGGCACTGCTTCTTACATATATCCCCAGTGTCTCCACCCTGCACAGGCCCCGCTTCTGACATATATCCCAGTGTCTTCAACCTGCATAGGCACCGCTTCTTACATATATCCCCAGTGTCTCCACCCTACACAGGCACTGCTTCTGACATTTATCCCTGTGTCTGTACCCTGCACAGGCACTGCTTCTTACATATATCCCTGTGTCTACACCCTGCACAGGCACCGCTTCTGACATATATCCCCAGTCGCGCCGCCCTGCACAGGCACCGCTTCTTGCATATATCCCCAGTGTCCCCACCCTGCACAGTCAATGCTTCTTACATATATCCCTGTGTCTCCACCCTCCACAGGCACCGCTTCTGACATATATCCCCAGTGGCTCCGCCCTGCACAGGCACCGCTTCTTGCATATATCCCTAGTGTCCCCACCCTCCACAGGCACCGCTCTTACATATATCCCTGTTTCTTCACCCTGCACTGGCACCACTTCTGACATATATCCCTAATGTCTCTACCCTCCACAGGCACTGCTTTTACATATATCCCTAGTGACTCCACCTTGTACAGGCACCGCTTCTTACAAATATCAGTAGTGTCTCCGACTTTCACAGGCACTGCTTCTTACATATATCCCCAGTGGCTCCACCCTACACAGGCACCACTTCTTACATATATCCCCAGTGCTCCACCCTGCAGAGGCACCGCTTCTGACATATATCCCCAGTGGCCCCACCCTGCACAATCACCACTTCTTACATATATCCCCAGTGGCTCCACCCTTCACAGGCACCGCTTCTTACACATATCCCCAGTGCTCCACCCTGCACCGGTACCTCATCTGACATATATCCCCAGTGTCTCCACCCTGCATAGGCACCGCTTCTGACATATATCCCCATTGGCCCCACCCTGCACAGGCATGGCTTCTTACATATATCCCCAGTCTCCACCCTCCACAGGCACTGCTTCTTGCCGAAACCCGTGTCTCCACCCTCCACAGGCACTGCTTCTTACATATATCTCCAGTGCTCCACCCTGCCCAGACATCGCTTCTGACATATATCCCCATGTCTCCATCTTGGACAGGCACTGCTTCTGACATATATCCCCAGTGGCTCCACCCTGCACAGGCACCGCTTCTTACATATATCCCCAGTGTCTCCACCTTGCATGGGCACCACTTCTTACATATATCCCTGTGTCTCCATCATGCACAGGCACCGCTTCTGACATATATCCCTGTGTCTCCACCCTGCACAGGCACAGCTTCTTACATATGTCCCGCGTGTCTCCACCCTGCACAGGCACTGCTTCTTACATATATCCCTGTGTCTCCACCCTGCACAGGCACCACTTCTGACATATATCCCTGTGTCTCCACTCTGCACAGGCACTGCTTCTTACATATATCCCTGTGTCTCCACCCTGCACAGGCACCGCTTTTTGACATATAACCCTGTGTCTCCACCCTGCACAGGCACAACTTCTGACATATATCCCCAGTGTCCCCACCCTCCACAGGCACCGCTCTTACATATATCCCTGTGTCTCCACCCTGCACAGGCACCACTTCTGACATGTATCCCTGTGTCTCCACCCTGCAATGGCACCGCTTCTTACACATATCCCCAGTGCTCCACCCTGCACAGGAACCGCATCTGACATATATACCCAGTGTCTCCACCCTGCATAGGCACCGCTTCTGACATATATTCCCAGTGGCCCCACCCTGCACAGGCACGGCTTCTTACATATATCCCCAGTCTCCACTCTCCACAGGCACTGCTTCTTGCCGAAACCCCAGTGTCTCCACCCTCCACAGGCACTGCTTCTTACATATATCTCCAGTGCTCCACCCTGCCCAGGCATCGCTTCTGACATATATCCCCATGTCTCCATCTTGGACAGGCACCGCTTCTGACATATATCCCCAGTGGCTCCACCTTGCATGGGCACCACTTCTTACATATACCCCTGTGTCTCCATCCTGCACAGGCACCGCTTCTGACATATATCCCTGTGTCTCCACCCTGCACAGGCACAGCTTATTACATATGTCCCGAGTGTCTCCACCCTGCACAGGCACCACTTCTTACATATATCCCTGTGTCTCCACCCTGCACAGGCACCGCTTCTGACATATATCCCTGTGTCTCCACTCTGCACAGGCACCAATCTTACATATATCCTCAGTGGCCAACCCTGCGCAGTCACCGCTTCTTATATATATACCCATTGCTCCACCCTGCACAGACACCGCTTCTTACATATATACCCCGTGTCACACCCTCGATAGGCACTGCTTCTTACATATATCCCCAGTAGCCCCACCCAACACAGTCACTGCTTCTTACAAATATCCCCAGTGCTCCACCCTGCACATGTACTTACATATATCCCCAGTGTCTCTACCCTGCATAGGCACAGCTTCCGACATATAACACCAGTGGCCCCACACTGCACAGTCACTGCTTCTTGACTATATCCGAATGTCTCCACCCTGCATAGGCACCGCTTCTGAAATATATCCCCAGTAGCCCCACCCTGCACAGGCACCGCATCTCACATATATCCCCAGTGTCTCCACCTTGCACAGGCACCACTTTCTACATATATCCCCATGTCTCCACCCTGCACAGGCACTGCTTCTGACATATATCCCCAGTGTCTCAACCCTTCACAGGCACCGCTTCAGACATATAGCCCAGTGTCTTCACCCTGCATAGGCACCGCTTCTTACATATATCCCCAGTGTCTCCACCCTACACAGGCACTGCTTCTGACATTTATCCCTGTGTCTGCACCCTGCACAGGCACTGCTTCTTACATATATCCTGTGTCTACACCCTGCACAGGCACCGCTTCTGACATATATCCCCAGTCGCTCCGCCCTGCACAGGCACCGCTTCTTGCATATATCCCCAGTGTCCCCACCCTGCACAGTCACTGCTTCTTACATATATCCCTGTGTCTCCACCCTCCACAGGCACCGCTTCTGACATATATCCCCAGTGGCTCCGCCCTGCACAGGCACCGCTTCTGGCATATATCCCTAGTTTCCCCACCCTCCACAGGCACCGCTCTTACATATATCCCTGTTTATCCACCCTGCACTGGCACCACTTCTGACATATATCCCCAATGTCTCTAACCTCCACAGGCACTGCTTTTACATATATCCCTAGTGTCTCCACCTTGTACAGGCACCGCTTCTTACATATATCAGTAGTGTCTCCGACTTTCACAGGCACTGCTTCTTACATCTATCCCCAGTGGCTCCACCATACACAGGCACCACTTCTTACATATATCCCCAGTGCTCCACCCTGCAGAGGCACCGCTTCTGACATATATCCCCAGTGGCCCCACCCTGCACAATCACCACTTCTTACATATATCCCCAGTGGCTCCACCCTTCACAGGCACCGCTTCTTACACATATCCCCAGTGCTCCACCCTGCACAGGAACGACATCTGACATATATCCCCAGTGTCTCCACCCTGCATAGGCACCGCTTCTGCCATATATCCCCAGTGGCCCCACCCTGCACAGGCATGGCTTCTTACATATATCCCCAGTCTCCACCCTCCACAGGCACTGCTTCTTGCCGAAACCGTGTCTCCACCCTCCTCAGGCACTGCATCTTACATATATCTTCAGTGCTCCACCCTGCCCAGACATCGCTTCTGACATATATCCCCATGTCTCCATCTTGGACAGGCACCCCTTCTGACATATATCCCCAGTGGCTCCACCCTGCACAGGCACCGCTTCTTACATATATCCCCAGTGTCTCCACCTTGCATGGGCACCACTTCTTACATATATCCCTGTGTCTCCATCCTGCACAGGCACCGCTTCTGACATATATCCCTGTGTCTCCACCCTGCACAGGCACAGCTTCTCACATATGTCCCGAGTGTCTCCACCCTGCACAGGCACCGCTTCTTACATATATCCCTGTGTCTCCAACCTGCACAGGCACCGCTTCTAACATATATCCCTGTGTCTCCACTCTGCACAGGCACTGCTTCTTACATATATCCCTGTGTCTCCACCCTGCACAGGCACCGCTTTTTGACATATAACCCTGTGTTTCCACCCTGCACAGGCACAACTTCTGACATATATCCCCAGTGTCCCCACCCTCCACAGGCACCGCTCTTACATATATCCCTCTGTCTCCACCCTGCACAGGCACCACTTCTGACATGTATCCCTGTGTCTCCACCCTGCAATGGCACCGCTTCTTACAAATATCCCCAGTGCTCCACCCTGCACAGGAACCGCATCTGACATATATCCCCAGTGTCTCCACCCTGCATAGGCACCGCTTCTGACATATATCCCCAGTGGCCCCACCCTGCACAGGCACGGCTTCTTACATATATCCCCAGTCTCCACCCTCCACAGGCACTGCTTCTTGCCGAAACCCCCGTGTCTCCACCCTCCGCAGGCACTGCTTCTTACATATATCTCCAGTGCTCCACCCTGCCCAGGCATCGCTTCTGACATATATCCCCATGTCTCCATCTTGGACATGCACCGCTTCTGACATATATCCCCAGTGGCTCCACCTTACATGGGCACCACTTCTTACACATATCCCTGTGTCTCCATCCTGCACAGGCACCGCTTCTGACATATATCCCTGTGTCTCCACCCTGCACAGGCACAGCTTCTTACATATGTCCCGAGTGTCTCCACCCTGCACAGGCACCGCTTCTTACATATATCCCTGTGTCTCCACCCTGCACAGGCACCGCTTCTGACATATATCCCTGTGTCTCCACTCTGCACAGGCACTGCTTCTTACATATATCCCTGTGTCTCCACCCTGCATAGGCACCGCTTTTTGACATATAACCCTGTGTCTCCACCCTGCACAGGCACAGCTTCTGACATATATCCCCAGTGTCCCCACCCTCCACAGGCACAGCTTCTTACATATATCCCCATGTCTCCACCCTGCACAGCCCCCGCTTCTGACATATATCCCCAGTGTCCCCACCCTCCACAGGCACCACTCTTACATATATCCCTGTGTCTCCACCCTGAACAGGCACCACTTCTGACATATATCCCTGTATCTCCACCCTGCACAGGCACCACTTCTGACATATATCACCAGTGGCTCCACCCTGCACAGGCACCGCTTCTTTCATTTATCCCCAGTGTCTCCACCCTGCACAGGCCCCACTTCTGACATATATCCCAGTGTCTTCACCCTGCATAGGCACCGCTTCTTACATATATCCCCAGTGGCTCCACCCTACACAGTCGCGCCTTCTTGCATATATCCCCAGTGCTCCACCCTGCACAGGAACCGCATCTGACATATATCCCCAGTGTCTCCACCCTGTATAGGCACTGCTTCTGACATATATGCCCAGTGGCTCCACCCTGCACAGTCACTGCTTCTTACATATATCCCCAGTGGTTCCACCCTTCACAGGCACCGCTTCTGACCTATATATCAAGTGTCTCCACCCTGCACAGGCACCGCTTCTTACATATATCCCCAGTGGCCAACCCTGCGCAGTCACCGCTTCTTATATATATCCCTATTGCTCCACCCTGCACAGACACCGCTTCTTACATATATACCCAGTGTCACACCCTCGATAGGCACTGCTTCTTACATATATCCCCAGTAGCCCCACCCAACACAGTCACTGCTTCTTACAAATATCCCCAGTGCTCCACCCTGCACAAGTACCGCTTCTTACATATATCCCCAGTGTCTCTACCCTGCATAGGCACAGCTTCCGACATATAACACCAGTGGCCCCACACGGCACAGTCACTGCTTCTTGACTATATCCGAATGTCTCCACCCTGCATAGGCACCGCTTCTGAAATATATCCCCAGTAGCCCCACCCTGCACAGGCACCGCATCTCACATATATCCCCAGTGTCTCCACCTTGCACAGGCACCGCTTCTTACATATATCCCCATGTCTCCACCCTGCACAGGCACTGCTTCTGACATATATCCCCAGTGTCTCAACCCTTCACAGGCACCGCTTCAGACATATATCCCAGTGTCTTCACCCTGCATAGGCACCGCTTCTTACATATATCCCCAGTGTCTCCACTCTACACAGGCACTGCTTCTGACATTTATCCCTGTGTCTGCACCCTGCACAGGCACTGCTTCTTACATATATCCCTGTTTCTACACCCTGCACAGGCACCGCTTCTGACATATATCCCCAGTCGCTCCACCCTGCACAGGCACCGCTTCTTGCATATATCCCCAGTGTCCCCACCCTGCACAGTCACTGCTTCTTACATATATCTCTGTGTCTCCACCCTCCACAGGCACCGCTTCTGACATATATCCCCAGTGGCTACCCCCTGCACAGACACCGCTTCTTGCATATATCCCTAGTTTCCCCACCCTCCACAGGCACCGCTCTTACATATATCCCTGTTTATCCACCCTGCACTGGCACCACTTCTGACATATATCCCCAATGTCTCTACCCTCCACAGGCACTGCTTTTACATATATCCCTAGTGTCTCCACCTTGTACAGGCACCGCTTCTTACATATATCAGTAGTGTCTCCGACTTTCACAGGCACTGCTTCTTACATATATCCCCAGTGGCTCCACCCTTCACAGGCACCGCTTCTTACACATATCCCCAGTGCTCCACCCTGCACAGGAACCACATCTGACATATATCCCCAGTGTCTCCACCCTGCACAATCACCACTTCTTACATATATCCCCAGTGGCTCCACCCTTCACAGGCACCGCTTCTTACACATATCCCCAGTGCTCCACCCTGCACAGGAACCACATCTGACATATATCCCCAGTGTCTCCACCCTGCATAGGCACCGCTTCTGCCATATATCCCCAGTGGCTCCACCCTACACAGTCGCCCCTTCTTACATATATCCCTGTGTCTCCACCCTGCACAGGCACCGCTTTTTGACATATAACCTTGTGTCTCCACCCTGCACAGGCACAGCTTCTGACATATATCCCCAGAGTCCCCACCCTCCACAGGCACAGCTTCTTACATATATCCCCATGTCTCCACCCTGCACAGCCCCCGCTTCTGACATATATGCCCAGTGTCCCCACCCTCCACAGGCACCACTCTTACATATATCCCTGTGTCTCCACCCTGCACAGGCACCACTTCTGACATATATCCCTGTATCTCCACCCTGCACAGGCACCACTTCTGACATATATCACCAGTGGCTCCACCCTGCACAGGCACCGCTTCTTACATCTATCCCCAGTGTCTCCACCCTGCACAGGCCCCACTTCTGACATATATCCCAGTGTCTTCACCCTGCACAGGCACCACTTCTTACATTTATCCCCAGTGTCTCCACCCTGCACAGGCCCCACTTCTGACATATATCCCTGTATCTCCACCCTGCACTGGAACCGCATCTGACATATATCCCCAGTGTCTCCACCCTGTATAGGCACTGCATCTGACATATATGCCCAGTGGCTCCACCCTGCACAGTCACTGCTTCTTACATATATCCCCAGTGGTTCCACCCTTCACAGGCACCGCTTCTGACCTATATATCAAGTGTCTCCACCCTGCACAGGCACCGCTTCTTACATATATCCCCAGTGGCCAACCCTGCGCAGTCACCGCTTCTTATATATATCCCCATTGCTCCACCCTGCACAGACACCGCTTCTTACATATATACCCAGTGTCACACCCTCGATAGGCACTGCTTCTTACATATATCCCCAGTAGCCCCACCCAACACAGTCACTGCTTCTTACAAATATCCCCAGTGCTCCACCCTGCACAAGTACCGCTTCTTACATATATCCCCAGTGTCTCTACCCTGCATAGGCACAGCTTCCGACATATAACACCAGTGGCCCCGCACTGCACAGTCACTGCTTCTTGACTATATCCGAATGTCTCCACCCTGCATAGGCACCGCTTCTGAAATATATCCCCAGTAGTACCACCCTGCACAGGCACCGCATCTCACATATATCCCCAGTGTCTCCACCTTGCACAGGCACCGCTTCTTACATATATCCCCATGTCTCCACCCTGCACAGGCACTGCTTCTGACATATATCCCCAGTGTCTCAACCCTTCACAGGCACCGCTTCAGACATATATCCCCACTGTCTTCACCCTGCACAGGCACTGCTTCTGACATATATCCCCAGTGTCTCCACCCTGCATAGGCACCGCTTCTGACATATATGCCCAGTGGTCCCACCCTGCAGAGTCACTGCTTCTTACATATATCTCCCATGGCTCCACCCTTCACAGACACCGCTTCTGACCTATTTATCCAGTGTCTCCAACCTGCACAGGCACCACTTCTTATATATATCCCCATTGCTCCACCCTGCACAGACACCGCTAATTACATATATCCCCAGTGTCCCCACCCTCGACAGGCACCGCTTCTTACATATATCCCCAGTAGCCCCTCCCTGCACGGTCACCGCATCTTACATATATCCCCAGTGCTCCACCCTGCACTGGCACCGCTTCTTACATATATCCCCTGTGTCTCCACCCTGCATAAGCACCGCTTCCAACATATAACTCCAGTGGTCCCACCCTGCACAGTCACCGCTTCTTACATATATCCCCAGTGGCTCCACCCTCCACAGGTACCGCTTCTTGCCTATATCCCAAGTGTCTCCACTGTTGACAGGCACCCCTTCTGACATATATCCCCAGCGTCTCCACCCTCCTCAGGCACCGCTTCTTGCCTATATCCCCATTGCTCCACCCTGCACAGACACCGCTTCTTACATATATCCCTAGTGCATCCACCATGCATAGGCACCGTTTCCGACATATAACCCCACTGGCTGCAACCTGCACAGTCACCGCTTCTTACATATATCCCCAGTGGCTCCACACTCCACAGGCACCGCTTCTTGCTTATATCCCGAGTGTCTCCACCGTTCACAGCCACCGCTTCTGACATATATCCCCAGTGTCTCCACCCTGCACAGGCACCGCTTCTGACATATATCCCAGTGTCTCTACCCTCCACAGGCACTGCTTCTTGCCTATATCCCCAGTGTCTCCACCCTGCACAGGCACCGCTTCTGAAATATATCCCCAGTGGCCCCACCCTGCACAGTCACCGCTTCTTACATATATCCCCAGTGCCTCCACCCTGCACAACCCCCGCTTCTGACATATATCCCCAGAGGCCCCACCCTGCACGTTCACTGCATGGGACATATATACCCAGTGCCTCCACCCTGCACAGCCCCCGCTTCTGACATATATCCCCAGTGGCTCCACCCTCCACAGGCACCACTTCTTGCCTATATCCCGAATGTCTCCACCGTTCACAGACAACGCTTCTGACATATATTCCCAGTGTCTCCACCCTGCATAGGCACCGCTTCTCAAATATATCCCCAGTGGCCCCACCCTGCACAGTCACCGCTTCTTACATATATCCCCAGTGCCTCCACCCTGCACAGCCCCGATTCAGATATATATCCCCAGTGGCCCCACCCTGCACAGGCACCGCATCTGACATATATCCCCAGTGTCTCCACCCTGCACAGGCACCACTTCTTACAAATATCCCCATGTCTCCACCCTGCACAGGCACTGCTTCTGACATATATCCGAACTGTCTTCACCCTGCACAGGCACTGCTTCTTACATATATCCCCAGTGTCTCCACCGTTCACAGGCACCGCTTCTGACATATATGCCCAGTGGCCCCACCCTGCACAGTCACTGATTCTGACATATATCCCCAGTGTCTCCACCTCCATAGGCACCACTTCTGACATATATGCCCAGTGGCCCCACCCTGCACAGTCAGTGCTTCTTACAAATATCCCCAGTGGCTCCACCCTTCACAGGCACCGCTTCTGACCTATATATCCAGTGTCTCCACCCTGCAATGGCACCACTTCTTGCATATATCCCCAGTGTCCCCACCCTCCACAGGCACAGCTTCTTACATATATCCCCATGTCTCCACCCTGCACAGCCCCCGCTTCTGACATATATCCCCAGTGTCCCCACCATCCACAGGCACCACTCTTACATATATCCCTGTGTCTCCACCCTGCACAGGCACCACTTCTGACATATATCCCTGTATCTCCACCCTGCACAGGCACCACTTCTGACATATATCACCAGTGGATCCACCCTGCACAGGCACTGCTTCTTACATATATCCCCAGTGTCTCCACCCTGCACAGGCCCCGCTTCTGACATATATCCCAGTGTCTTCAACCTGCATAGGCACCGCTTCTTACATATATCCCCAGTGTCTCCACCCTACACAGGCACTGCTTCTGACATTTATCCCTGTGTCTGTACCCTGCACAGGCACTGCTTCTTACATATATCCCTGTGTCTACACCCTGCACAGGCACCGCTTCTGACATATATCCCCAGTCGCGCCGCCCTGCACAGGCACCGCTTCTTGCATATATCCCCAGTGTCCCCACCCTGCACAGTCAATGCTTCTTACATATATCCCTGTGTCTCCACCCTCCACAGGCACCGCTTCTGACATATATCCCCAGTGGCTCCGCCCTGCACAGGCACCGCTTCTTGCATATATCCCTAGTGTCCCCACCCTCCACAGGCACCGCTCTTACATATATCCCTGTTTCTTCACCCTGCACTGGCACCACTTCTGACATATATCCCTAATGTCTCTACCCTCCACAGGCACTGCTTTTACATATATCCCTAGTGACTCCACCTTGTACAGGCACCGCTTCTTACAAATATCAGTAGTGTCTCCGACTTTCACAGGCACTGCTTCTTACATATATCCCCAGTGGCTCCACCCTACACAGGCACCACTTCTTACATATATCCCCAGTGCTCCACCCTGCAGAGGCACCGCTTCTGACATATATCCCCAGTGGCCCCACCCTGCACAATCACCACTTCTTACATATATCCCCAGTGGCTCCACCCTTCACAGGCACCGCTTCTTACACATATCCCCAGTGCTCCACCCTGCACCGGTACCTCATCTGACATATATCCCCAGTGTCTCCACCCTGCATAGGCACCGCTTCTGACATATATCCCCATTGGCCCCACCCTGCACAGGCATGGCTTCTTACATATATCCCCAGTCTCCACCCTCCACAGGCACTGCTTCTTGCCGAAACCCGTGTCTCCACCCTCCACAGGCACTGCTTCTTACATATATCTCCAGTGCTCCACCCTGCCCAGACATCGCTTCTGACATATATCCCCATGTCTCCATCTTGGACAGGCACTGCTTCTGACATATATCCCCAGTGGCTCCACCCTGCACAGGCACCGCTTCTTACATATATCCCCAGTGTCTCCACCTTGCATGGGCACCACTTCTTACATATATCCCTGTGTCTCCATCATGCACAGGCACCGCTTCTGACATATATCCCTGTGTCTCCACCCTGCACAGGCACAGCTTCTTACATATGTCCCGCGTGTCTCCACCCTGCACAGGCACTGCTTCTTACATATATCCCTGTGTCTCCACCCTGCACAGGCACCACTTCTGACATATATCCCTGTGTCTCCACTCTGCACAGGCACTGCTTCTTACATATATCCCTGTGTCTCCACCCTGCACAGGCACCGCTTTTTGACATATAACCCTGTGTCTCCACCCTGCACAGGCACAACTTCTGACATATATCCCCAGTGTCCCCACCCTCCACAGGCACCGCTCTTACATATATCCCTGTGTCTCCACCCTGCACAGGCACCACTTCAGACATGTATCCCTGTGTCTCCACCCTGCAATGGCACCGCTTCTTACACATATCCCCAGTGCTCCACCCTGCACAGGAACCGCATCTGACATATATACCCAGTGTCTCCACCCTGCATAGGCACCGCTTCTGACATATATTCCCAGTGGCCCCACCCTGCACAGGCACGGCTTCTTACATATATCCCCAGTCTCCACTCTCCACAGGCACTGCTTCTTGCCGAAACCCCAGTGTCTCCACCCTCCACAGGCACTGCTTCTTACATATATCTCCAGTGCTCCACCCTGCCCAGGCATCGCTTCTGACATATATCCCCATGTCTCCATCTTGGACAGGCACCGCTTCTGACATATATCCCCAGTGGCTCCACCTTGCATGGGCACCACTTCTTACATATACCCCTGTGTCTCCATCCTGCACAGGCACCGCTTCTGACATATATCCCTGTGTCTCCACCCTGCACAGGCACAGCTTATTACATATGTCCCGAGTGTCTCCACCCTGCACAGGCACCACTTCTTACATATATCCCTGTGTCTCCACCCTGCACAGGCACCGCTTCTTACATATATCCCCAGTGTCTCCACCCTGCACAGGCACCGCTTCTTACATATATCCCTGTGTCTCCACCCTGCACAGGCACCGCTTCTGACATATATCCCCAGTGGCCCCACCCTGCACAGGCACGGCTTCTTACATATATCCCCAGTCTCCACCCTCCACAGGCACTGCTTCTTGCCTATATCCCTGTGTCTCCACCCTGCACAGGCACCGCTTCTGACATATATCCCTGTGTCTCCACCCTGCACAGGCACAGCTTCTTACATATGTCCCCAGTGTCTCCACCCTGCACAGGCACCGCTTCTTACATATATCCCTGTGTCTCCACCCTGCACAGGCACCACTTCTGACATATATCCCTGTGTCTCCACCCTGCACAGGCACTGCTTCTTACATATATCCCTGTGTCTCCACCCTGCACAGGCACCGCTTTTTGACATATAACCCTGTGTCTCCAACCTGCACAGGCACCGCTTCTGACATATATCCCCAGTGGCTCCGCCCTTCACAGGCACCGCTTTTTGACATATAACCCTGTGTCTCCACCCTGCACAGGCACCACTTCTGACATGTATCCCTGTGTCTCCACCCTGCAATGGCACCACTTCTTGCATATATCCCCAGTGTCCCCACCCTCCACAGGCATAGCTTCTTACATATATCCCCATGTCTCCACCCTGCACAGCCCCTGCTTCTGACATATATCCCCAGTGTCCCCACCATCCACAGGCACCACTCTTACATATATCCCTGTGTCTCCACCCTGCACAGGCACCACTTCTGACATATATCCCTGTATCTCCACCCTGCACAGGCACCACTTCTGACATATATCACCAGTGGCTCCACCTTGCATGGGCACCACTTCGTACATATATCCCAGTGTCTTCATCCTGCAAAGGCACCGCTACTGACATATATCCCTGTGTCTCCACCCTGCACAGGCACAGCTTCTTACATATGTCCCGAGTGTCTCCACCCTGCACAGGCACCGCTTCTTACATATATCCCTGTGTCTCCACCCTGCACAGGTACCGCTTCTGATATATATCCCTGTGTCTCCACTCTGTACAGGCACTGCTTCTTACATATATCCCTGTCTCTCCACCCTGCACAGGCACCGCTTTTTGACACAAAACCCTGTGTCTCCACCCTGCACAGGCAAAGCTTCTGACATATATCCCCAGTGTCCCCACCCTCCACAGGCACAGCTTCTTACATATATCCCCATGTCTCCACCCTGCACAGCCCCCGCTTCTGACATATATCACCCGTGTCCCCACCCTGCACAGGCACCACTTCTGACATATATCACCAGTGGCTCCACCCTGCACAGGCACCGCTTCTTACATTTATCCCCAGTGTCTCCACCCTGCACAGGCCCCACTTCTGACATATATCCCAGTGTCTTCACCCTGCATAGGCACCGCTTCTTACATATATCCCCAGTGGCTCCACCCTACACAGTCGCGCCTTCTTGCATATATCCCCAGTGCTCCACCCTGCACAGGAGCCGCATCTGACATATATCCCCAGTGTCTCCACCCTGTATAGGCACTGCTTCTGACATATATGCCCAGTGGCTCCACCCTGCACAGTCACTGCTTCTTAGATATATCCCCAGTGGTTCCACCCTTCACAGGCACCGCTTCTAACCTATATATCAAGTGTCTCCACCCTGCACAGGCACCGCTTCTTACATATATCCCCAGTGGCCAACCCTGCACAGTCACCGCTTCTTATATATATCCCCATTGCTCCACCCTGCACAGACACCGCTTCTTACATATATACCCAGTGTCACACCCTCGATAGGCACTGCTTCTTACATATATCCCCAGTGCTCCACCCTGCATAGGCACCGCTTCTGACATATATCCCCAGTGGCCCCACCCTGCACAATCACCACTTCTTACATATATCCCCAGTGGCTCCACCCTTCACAGGCACCGCTTCTTACACATATCCCCAGTGCTCCACCCTGCACAGGAACCGCATCTGACATATATCCCCAGTGTCTCCACCCTGCATAGGCACCGCTTCTGACATATATCCCCAGTGGCCCCACCCTGCACAGGCACGGCTTCTTACATATATCCCCAGTCTCCACCCTCCACAGGCACTGCTTCTTGCCTATATCCCCAGTGTCTACACCCTCCACAGGCACTGCTTCTTACATATATCTCCAGTGCTCCACCCTGCCCAGGCATCACTTCTGACATATATCCCCATGTCTCCATCTTGCACAGGCACCGCTTCTGACATATATCCCCAGTGGCTCCACCCTGCACAGGCACCGCTTCTTACATATATCCCCAGTGTCTCCACCTTGCATGGGCACCACTTCTTATATATATCTCTGTGTCTCCATCCTGCACAGGCACCGCTTCTGACATATATCCCTGTGTCTCCACCCTGCACAGGCACAGCTTCTTACATATGTCCCCAGCGTCTCCACCCTGCACAGGCACCGCTTCTTACATATATCCCTGTGTCTTCACCCTGCACAGGCACCGCTTCTGACATATATCCCTGTGTCTCCACCCTGCACAGGCACTGCTTCTTACATATATCCCCAGTGTCTCCACCCTGCACAGGCACCGCTTCTTACATATATCCCTGTGTCTCCACCCTGCACAGGCACCGCTTCTGACATATATCCCCAGTGGCCCCACCCTGCACAGGCACGGCTTCTTACATATATCCCCAGTCTCCACCCTCCACAGGCACTGCTTCTTGCCTATATCCCTGTGTCTCCACCCTGCACAGGCACCGCTTCTGACATATATCCCTGTGTCTCCACCCTGCACAGGCACAGCTTCTTACATATGTCCCCAGTGTCTCCACCCTGCACAGGCACCGCTTCTTACATATATCCCTGTGTCTCCACCCTGCACAGGCACCACTTCTGACATATATCCCTGTGTCTCCACCCTGCACAGGCACTGCTTCTTACATATATCCCTGTGTCTCCACCCTGCACAGGCACCGCTTTTTGACATATAACCCTGTGTCTCCAACCTGCACAGGCACCGCTTCTGACATATATCCCCAGTGGCTCCGCCCTTCACAGGCACCGCTTTTTGACATATAACCCTGTGTCTCCACCCTGCACAGGCACCACTTCTGACATATATCCCTGTGTCTCCACCCTGCACAGGCACAGCTTATTACATATGTCCCGAGTGTCTCCACCCTGCACAGGCACCACTTCTTACATATATCCCTGTGTCTCCACCCTGCACAGGCACCGCTTCTGACATATATCCCTGTGTCTCCACTCTGCACAGACACCAATCTTACATATATCCTCAGTGGCCAACCCTGCGCAGTCACCGCTTCTTATATATATACCCATTGCTCCACCCTGCACAGACACCGCTTCTTACATATATACCCCGTGTCACACCCTCGATAGGCACTGCTTCTTACATATATCCCCAGTAGCCCCACCCAACACAGTCACTGCTTCTTACAAATATCCCCAGTGCTCCACCCTGCACATGTACTTACATATATCCCCAGTGTCTCTACCCTGCATAGGCACAGCTTCCGACATATAACACCAGTGGCCCCACACTGCACAGTCACTGCTTCTTGACTATATCCGAATGTCTCCACCCTGCATAGGCACCGCTTCTGAAATATATCCCCAGTAGCCCCACCCTGCACAGGCACCGCATCTCACATATATCCCCAGTGTCTCCACCTTGCACAGGCACCACTTTCTACATATATCCCCATGTCTCCACCCTGCACAGGCACTGCTTCTGACATATATCCCCAGTGTCTCAACCCTTCACAGGCACCGCTTCAGACATATAGCCCAGTGTCTTCACCCTGCATAGGCACCGCTTCTTACATATATCCCCAGTGTCTCCACCCTACACAGGCACTGCTTCTGACATTTATCCCTGTGTCTGCACCCTGCACAGGCACTGCTTCTTACATATATCCTGTGTCTACACCCTGCACAGGCACCGCTTCTGACATATATCCCCAGTCGCTCCGCCCTGCACAGGCACCGCTTCTTGCATATATCCCCAGTGTCCCCACCCTGCACAGTCACTGCTTCTTACATATATCCCTGTGTCTCCACCCTCCACAGGCACCGCTTCTGACATATATCCCCAGTGGCTCCGCCCTGCACAGGCACCGCTTCTGGCATATATCCCTAGTTTCCCCACCCTCCACAGGCACCGCTCTTACATATATCCCTGTTTATCCACCCTGCACTGGCACCACTTCTGACATATATCCCCAATGTCTCTAACCTCCACAGGCACTGCTTTTACATATATCCCTAGTGTCTCCACCTTGTACAGGCACCGCTTCTTACATATATCAGTAGTGTCTCCGACTTTCACAGGCACTGCTTCTTACATCTATCCCCAGTGGCTCCACCATACACAGGCACCACTTCTTACATATATCCCCAGTGCTCCACCCTGCAGAGGCACCGCTTCTGACATATATCCCCAGTGGCCCCACCCTGCACAATCACCACTTCTTACATATATCCCCAGTGGCTCCACCCTTCACAGGCACCGCTTCTTACACATATCCCCAGTGCTCCACCCTGCACAGGAACGACATCTGACATATATCCCCAGTGTCTCCACCCTGCATAGGCACCGCTTCTGCCATATATCCCCAGTGGCCCCACCCTGCACAGGCATGGCTTCTTACATATATCCCCAGTCTCCACCCTCCACAGGCACTGCTTCTTGCCGAAACCGTGTCTCCACCCTCCTCAGGCACTGCATCTTACATATATCTTCAGTGCTCCACCCTGCCCAGACATCGCTTCTGACATATATCCCCATGTCTCCATCTTGGACAGGCACCCCTTCTGACATATATCCCCAGTGGCTCCACCCTGCACAGGCACCGCTTCTTACATATATCCCCAGTGTCTCCACCTTGCATGGGCACCACTTCTTACATATATCCCTGTGTCTCCATCCTGCACAGGCACCGCTTCTGACATATATCCCTGTGTCTCCACCCTGCACAGGCACAGCTTCTCACATATGTCCCGAGTGTCTCCACCCTGCACAGGCACCGCTTCTTACATATATCCCTGTGTCTCCAACCTGCACAGGCACCGCTTCTAACATATATCCCTGTGTCTCCACTCTGCACAGGCACTGCTTCTTACATATATCCCTGTGTCTCCACCCTGCACAGGCACCGCTTTTTGACATATAACCCTGTGTTTCCACCCTGCACAGGCACAACTTCTGACATATATCCCCAGTGTCCCCACCCTCCACAGGCACCGCTCTTACATATATCCCTCTGTCTCCACCCTGCACAGGCACCACTTCTGACATGTATCCCTGTGTCTCCACCCTGCAATGGCACCGCTTCTTACAAATATCCCCAGTGCTCCACCCTGCACAGGAACCGCATCTGACATATATCCCCAGTGTCTCCACCCTGCATAGGCACCGCTTCTGACATATATCCCCAGTGGCCCCACCCTGCACAGGCACGGCTTCTTACATATATCCCCAGTCTCCACCCTCCACAGGCACTGCTTCTTGCCGAAACCCCCGTGTCTCCACCCTCCGCAGGCACTGCTTCTTACATATATCTCCAGTGCTCCACCCTGCCCAGGCATCGCTTCTGACATATATCCCCATGTCTCCATCTTGGACATGCACCGCTTCTGACATATATCCCCAGTGGCTCCACCTTACATGGGCACCACTTCTTACACATATCCCTGTGTCTCCATCCTGCACAGGCACCGCTTCTGACATATATCCCTGTGTCTCCACCCTGCACAGGCACAGCTTCTTACATATGTCCCGAGTGTCTCCACCCTGCACAGGCACCGCTTCTTACATATATCCCTGTGTCTCCACCCTGCACAGGCACCGCTTCTGACATATATCCCTGTGTCTCCACTCTGCACAGGCACTGCTTCTTACATATATCCCTGTGTCTCCACCCTGCATAGGCACCGCTTTTTGACATATAACCCTGTGTCTCCACCCTGCACAGGCACAGCTTCTGACATATATCCCCAGTGTCCCCACCCTCCACAGGCACAGCTTCTTACATATATCCCCATGTCTCCACCCTGCACAGCCCCCGCTTCTGACATATATCCCCAGTGTCCCCACCCTCCACAGGCACCACTCTTACATATATCCCTGTGTCTCCACCCTGAACAGGCACCACTTCTGACATATATCCCTGTATCTCCACCCTGCACAGGCACCACTTCTGACATATATCACCAGTGGCTCCACCCTGCACAGGCACCGCTTCTTTCATTTATCCCCAGTGTCTCCACCCTGCACAGGCCCCACTTCTGACATATATCCCAGTGTCTTCACCCTGCATAGGCACCGCTTCTTACATATATCCCCAGTGGCTCCACCCTACACAGTCGCGCCTTCTTGCATATATCCCCAGTGCTCCACCCTGCACAGGAACCGCATCTGACATATATCCCCAGTGTCTCCACCCTGTATAGGCACTGCTTCTGACATATATGCCCAGTGGCTCCACCCTGCACAGTCACTGCTTCTTACATATATCCCCAGTGGTTCCACCCTTCACAGGCACCGCTTCTGACCTATATATCAAGTGTCTCCACCCTGCACAGGCACCGCTTCTTACATATATCCCCAGTGGCCAACCCTGCGCAGTCACCGCTTCTTATATATATCCCTATTGCTCCACCCTGCACAGACACCGCTTCTTACATATATACCCAGTGTCACACCCTCGATAGGCACTGCTTCTTACATATATCCCCAGTAGCCCCACCCAACACAGTCACTGCTTCTTACAAATATCCCCAGTGCTCCACCCTGCACAAGTACCGCTTCTTACATATATCCCCAGTGTCTCTACCCTGCATAGGCACAGCTTCCGACATATAACACCAGTGGCCCCACACGGCACAGTCACTGCTTCTTGACTATATCCGAATGTCTCCACCCTGCATAGGCACCGCTTCTGAAATATATCCCCAGTAGCCCCACCCTGCACAGGCACCGCATCTCACATATATCCCCAGTGTCTCCACCTTGCACAGGCACCGCTTCTTACATATATCCCCATGTCTCCACCCTGCACAGGCACTGCTTCTGACATATATCCCCAGTGTCTCAACCCTTCACAGGCACCGCTTCAGACATATATCCCAGTGTCTTCACCCTGCATAGGCACCGCTTCTTACATATATCCCCAGTGTCTCCACTCTACACAGGCACTGCTTCTGACATTTATCCCTGTGTCTGCACCCTGCACAGGCACTGCTTCTTACATATATCCCTGTTTCTACACCCTGCACAGGCACCGCTTCTGACATATATCCCCAGTCGCTCCACCCTGCACAGGCACCGCTTCTTGCATATATCCCCAGTGTCCCCACCCTGCACAGTCACTGCTTCTTACATATATCTCTGTGTCTCCACCCTCCACAGGCACCGCTTCTGACATATATCCCCAGTGGCTACCCCCTGCACAGACACCGCTTCTTGCATATATCCCTAGTTTCCCCACCCTCCACAGGCACCGCTCTTACATATATCCCTGTTTATCCACCCTGCACTGGCACCACTTCTGACATATATCCCCAATGTCTCTACCCTCCACAGGCACTGCTTTTACATATATCCCTAGTGTCTCCACCTTGTACAGGCACCGCTTCTTACATATATCAGTAGTGTCTCCGACTTTCACAGGCACTGCTTCTTACATATATCCCCAGTGGCTCCACCCTTCACAGGCACCGCTTCTTACACATATCCCCAGTGCTCCACCCTGCACAGGAACCACATCTGACATATATCCCCAGTGTCTCCACCCTGCACAATCACCACTTCTTACATATATCCCCAGTGGCTCCACCCTTCACAGGCACCGCTTCTTACACATATCCCCAGTGCTCCACCCTGCACAGGAACCACATCTGACATATATCCCCAGTGTCTCCACCCTGCATAGGCACCGCTTCTGCCATATATCCCCAGTGGCTCCACCCTACACAGTCGCCCCTTCTTACATATATCCCTGTGTCTCCACCCTGCACAGGCACCGCTTTTTGACATATAACCTTGTGTCTCCACCCTGCACAGGCACAGCTTCTGACATATATCCCCAGAGTCCCCACCCTCCACAGGCACAGCTTCTTACATATATCCCCATGTCTCCACCCTGCACAGCCCCCGCTTCTGACATATATGCCCAGTGTCCCCACCCTCCACAGGCACCACTCTTACATATATCCCTGTGTCTCCACCCTGCACAGGCACCACTTCTGACATATATCCCTGTATCTCCACCCTGCACAGGCACCACTTCTGACATATATCACCAGTGGCTCCACCCTGCACAGGCACCGCTTCTTACATCTATCCCCAGTGTCTCCACCCTGCACAGGCCCCACTTCTGACATATATCCCAGTGTCTTCACCCTGCACAGGCACCACTTCTTACATTTATCCCCAGTGTCTCCACCCTGCACAGGCCCCACTTCTGACATATATCCCTGTATCTCCACCCTGCACTGGAACCGCATCTGACATATATCCCCAGTGTCTCCACCCTGTATAGGCACTGCATCTGACATATATGCCCAGTGGCTCCACCCTGCACAGTCACTGCTTCTTACATATATCCCCAGTGGTTCCACCCTTCACAGGCACCGCTTCTGACCTATATATCAAGTGTCTCCACCCTGCACAGGCACCGCTTCTTACATATATCCCCAGTGGCCAACCCTGCGCAGTCACCGCTTCTTATATATATCCCCATTGCTCCACCCTGCACAGACACCGCTTCTTACATATATACCCAGTGTCACACCCTCGATAGGCACTGCTTCTTACATATATCCCCAGTAGCCCCACCCAACACAGTCACTGCTTCTTACAAATATCCCCAGTGCTCCACCCTGCACAAGTACCGCTTCTTACATATATCCCCAGTGTCTCTACCCTGCATAGGCACAGCTTCCGACATATAACACCAGTGGCCCCGCACTGCACAGTCACTGCTTCTTGACTATATCCGAATGTCTCCACCCTGCATAGGCACCGCTTCTGAAATATATCCCCAGTAGTACCACCCTGCACAGGCACCGCATCTCACATATATCCCCAGTGTCTCCACCTTGCACAGGCACCGCTTCTTACATATATCCCCATGTCTCCACCCTGCACAGGCACTGCTTCTGACATATATCCCCAGTGTCTCAACCCTTCACAGGCACCGCTTCAGACATATATCCCCACTGTCTTCACCCTGCACAGGCACTGCTTCTGACATATATCCCCAGTGTCTCCACCCTGCATAGGCACCGCTTCTGACATATATGCCCAGTGGTCCCACCCTGCAGAGTCACTGCTTCTTACATATATCTCCCATGGCTCCACCCTTCACAGACACCGCTTCTGACCTATTTATCCAGTGTCTCCAACCTGCACAGGCACCACTTCTTATATATATCCCCATTGCTCCACCCTGCACAGACACCGCTAATTACATATATCCCCAGTGTCCCCACCCTCGACAGGCACCGCTTCTTACATATATCCCCAGTAGCCCCTCCCTGCACGGTCACCGCATCTTACATATATCCCCAGTGCTCCACCCTGCACTGGCACCGCTTCTTACATATATCCCCTGTGTCTCCACCCTGCATAAGCACCGCTTCCAACATATAACTCCAGTGGTCCCACCCTGCACAGTCACCGCTTCTTACATATATCCCCAGTGGCTCCACCCTCCACAGGTACCGCTTCTTGCCTATATCCCAAGTGTCTCCACTGTTGACAGGCACCCCTTCTGACATATATCCCCAGCGTCTCCACCCTCCTCAGGCACCGCTTCTTGCCTATATCCCCATTGCTCCACCCTGCACAGACACCGCTTCTTACATATATCCCTAGTGCATCCACCATGCATAGGCACCGTTTCCGACATATAACCCCACTGGCTGCAACCTGCACAGTCACCGCTTCTTACATATATCCCCAGTGGCTCCACACTCCACAGGCACCGCTTCTTGCTTATATCCCGAGTGTCTCCACCGTTCACAGCCACCGCTTCTGACATATATCCCCAGTGTCTCCACCCTGCACAGGCACCGCTTCTGACATATATCCCAGTGTCTCTACCCTCCACAGGCACTGCTTCTTGCCTATATCCCCAGTGTCTCCACCCTGCACAGGCACCGCTTCTGAAATATATCCCCAGTGGCCCCACCCTGCACAGTCACCGCTTCTTACATATATCCCCAGTGCCTCCACCCTGCACAACCCCCGCTTCTGACATATATCCCCAGAGGCCCCACCCTGCACGTTCACTGCATGGGACATATATACCCAGTGCCTCCACCCTGCACAGCCCCCGCTTCTGACATATATCCCCAGTGGCTCCACCCTCCACAGGCACCACTTCTTGCCTATATCCCGAATGTCTCCACCGTTCACAGACAACGCTTCTGACATATATTCCCAGTGTCTCCACCCTGCATAGGCACCGCTTCTCAAATATATCCCCAGTGGCCCCACCCTGCACAGTCACCGCTTCTTACATATATCCCCAGTGCCTCCACCCTGCACAGCCCCGATTCAGATATATATCCCCAGTGGCCCCACCCTGCACAGGCACCGCATCTGACATATATCCCCAGTGTCTCCACCCTGCACAGGCACCACTTCTTACAAATATCCCCATGTCTCCACCCTGCACAGGCACTGCTTCTGACATATATCCGAACTGTCTTCACCCTGCACAGGCACTGCTTCTTACATATATCCCCAGTGTCTCCACCGTTCACAGGCACCGCTTCTGACATATATGCCCAGTGGCCCCACCCTGCACAGTCACTGATTCTGACATATATCCCCAGTGTCTCCACCTCCATAGGCACCACTTCTGACATATATGCCCAGTGGCCCCACCCTGCACAGTCAGTGCTTCTTACAAATATCCCCAGTGGCTCCACCCTTCACAGGCACCGCTTCTGACCTATATATCCAGTGTCTCCACCCTGCAATGGCACCACTTCTTGCATATATCCCCAGTGTCCCCACCCTCCACAGGCACAGCTTCTTACATATATCCCCATGTCTCCACCCTGCACAGCCCCCGCTTCTGACATATATCCCCAGTGTCCCCACCATCCACAGGCACCACTCTTACATATATCCCTGTGTCTCCACCCTGCACAGGCACCACTTCTGACATATATCCCTGTATCTCCACCCTGCACAGGCACCACTTCTGACATATATCACCAGTGGATCCACCCTGCACAGGCACTGCTTCTTACATATATCCCCAGTGTCTCCACCCTGCACAGGCCCCGCTTCTGACATATATCCCAGTGTCTTCAACCTGCATAGGCACCGCTTCTTACATATATCCCCAGTGTCTCCACCCTACACAGGCACTGCTTCTGACATTTATCCCTGTGTCTGTACCCTGCACAGGCACTGCTTCTTACATATATCCCTGTGTCTACACCCTGCACAGGCACCGCTTCTGACATATATCCCCAGTCGCGCCGCCCTGCACAGGCACCGCTTCTTGCATATATCCCCAGTGTCCCCACCCTGCACAGTCAATGCTTCTTACATATATCCCTGTGTCTCCACCCTCCACAGGCACCGCTTCTGACATATATCCCCAGTGGCTCCGCCCTGCACAGGCACCGCTTCTTGCATATATCCCTAGTGTCCCCACCCTCCACAGGCACCGCTCTTACATATATCCCTGTTTCTTCACCCTGCACTGGCACCACTTCTGACATATATCCCTAATGTCTCTACCCTCCACAGGCACTGCTTTTACATATATCCCTAGTGACTCCACCTTGTACAGGCACCGCTTCTTACAAATATCAGTAGTGTCTCCGACTTTCACAGGCACTGCTTCTTACATATATCCCCAGTGGCTCCACCCTACACAGGCACCACTTCTTACATATATCCCCAGTGCTCCACCCTGCAGAGGCACCGCTTCTGACATATATCCCCAGTGGCCCCACCCTGCACAATCACCACTTCTTACATATATCCCCAGTGGCTCCACCCTTCACAGGCACCGCTTCTTACACATATCCCCAGTGCTCCACCCTGCACCGGTACCTCATCTGACATATATCCCCAGTGTCTCCACCCTGCATAGGCACCGCTTCTGACATATATCCCCATTGGCCCCACCCTGCACAGGCATGGCTTCTTACATATATCCCCAGTCTCCACCCTCCACAGGCACTGCTTCTTGCCGAAACCCGTGTCTCCACCCTCCACAGGCACTGCTTCTTACATATATCTCCAGTGCTCCACCCTGCCCAGACATCGCTTCTGACATATATCCCCATGTCTCCATCTTGGACAGGCACTGCTTCTGACATATATCCCCAGTGGCTCCACCCTGCACAGGCACCGCTTCTTACATATATCCCCAGTGTCTCCACCTTGCATGGGCACCACTTCTTACATATATCCCTGTGTCTCCATCATGCACAGGCACCGCTTCTGACATATATCCCTGTGTCTCCACCCTGCACAGGCACAGCTTCTTACATATGTCCCGCGTGTCTCCACCCTGCACAGGCACTGCTTCTTACATATATCCCTGTGTCTCCACCCTGCACAGGCACCACTTCTGACATATATCCCTGTGTCTCCACTCTGCACAGGCACTGCTTCTTACATATATCCCTGTGTCTCCACCCTGCACAGGCACCGCTTTTTGACATATAACCCTGTGTCTCCACCCTGCACAGGCACAACTTCTGACATATATCCCCAGTGTCCCCACCCTCCACAGGCACCGCTCTTACATATATCCCTGTGTCTCCACCCTGCACAGGCACCACTTCTGACATGTATCCCTGTGTCTCCACCCTGCAATGGCACCGCTTCTTACACATATCCCCAGTGCTCCACCCTGCACAGGAACCGCATCTGACATATATACCCAGTGTCTCCACCCTGCATAGGCACCGCTTCTGACATATATTCCCAGTGGCCCCACCCTGCACAGGCACGGCTTCTTACATATATCCCCAGTCTCCACTCTCCACAGGCACTGCTTCTTGCCGAAACCCCAGTGTCTCCACCCTCCACAGGCACTGCTTCTTACATATATCTCCAGTGCTCCACCCTGCCCAGGCATCGCTTCTGACATATATCCCCATGTCTCCATCTTGGACAGGCACCGCTTCTGACATATATCCCCAGTGGCTCCACCTTGCATGGGCACCACTTCTTACATATACCCCTGTGTCTCCATCCTGCACAGGCACCGCTTCTGACATATATCCCTGTGTCTCCACCCTGCACAGGCACAGCTTATTACATATGTCCCGAGTGTCTCCACCCTGCACAGGCACCACTTCTTACATATATCCCTGTGTCTCCACCCTGCACAGGCACCGCTTCTGACATATATCCCTGTGTCTCCACCCTGCACAGGCACTGCTTCTTACATATATCCCCAGTGTCTCCACCCTGCACAGGCACCGCTTCTTACATATATCCCTGTGTCTCCACCCTGCACAGGCACCGCTTCTGACATATATCCCCAGTGGCCCCACCCTGCACAGGCACGGCTTCTTACATATATCCCCAGTCTCCACCCTCCACAGGCACTGCTTCTTGCCTATATCCCTGTGTCTCCACCCTGCACAGGCACCGCTTCTGACATATATCCCTGTGTCTCCACCCTGCACAGGCACAGCTTCTTACATATGTCCCCAGTGTCTCCACTCTGCACAGGCACCGCTTCTTACATATATCCCTGTGTCTCCACCCTGCACAGGCACCACTTCTGACATATATCCCTGTGTCTCCACCCTGCACAGGCACTGCTTCTTACATATATCCCTGTGTCTCCACCCTGCACAGGCACCGCTTTTTGACATATAACCCTGTGTCTCCACCCTGCACAGGCACCTCTTCTGACATATATCCCCAGTGGCTCCGCCCTTCACAGGCACCGCTTTTTGACATATAACCCTGTGTCTCCACCCTGCACAGGCACCACTTCTGACATGTATCCCTGTGTCTCCACCCTGCAATGGCACCACTTCTTGCATATATCCCCAGTGTCCCCACCCTCCACAGGCACAGCTTCTTACATATATCCCCATGTCTCCACCCTGCACAGCCCCTGCTTCTGACATATATCCCCAGTGTCCCCACCATCCACAGGCACCACTCTTACATATATCCCTGTGTCTCCACCCTGCACAGGCACCACTTCTGACATATATCCCTGTATCTCCACCCTGCACAGGCACCACTTCTGACATATATCACCAGTGGCTCCACCTTGCATGGGCACCACTTCGTACATATATCCCTGTGTCTTCATCCTGCACAGGCACCGCTACTGACATATATCCCTGTGTCTCCACCCTGCACAGGCACAGCTTCTTACATATGTCCCGAGTGTCTCCACCCTGCACAGGCACCGCTTCTTACATATATCCCTGTGTCTCCACCCTGCACAGGTACCGCTTCTGATATATATCCCTGTGTCTCCACTCTGCACAGGCACTGCTTCTTACATATATCCCTGTGTCTCCACCCTGCACAGGCACCGCTTTTTGACACAAAACCCTGTGTCTCCACCCTGCACAGGCAAAGCTTCTGACATATATCCCCAGTGTCCCCACCCTCCACAGGCACAGCTTCTTACATATATCCCCATGTCTCCACCCTGCACAGCCCCCGCTTCTGACATATATCACCCGTGTCCCCACCCTGCACAGGCACCACTTCTGACATATATCACCAGTGGCTCCACCCTGCACAGGCACCGCTTCTTACATTTATCCCCAGTGTCTCCACCCTGCACAGGCCCCACTTCTGACATATATCCCAGTGTCTTCACCCTGCATAGGCACCGCTTCTTACATATATCCCCAGTGGCTCCACCCTACACAGTTGCGCCTTCTTGCATATATCCCCAGTGCTCCACCCTGCACAGGAGCCGCATCTGACATATATCCCCAGTGTCTCCACCCTGTATAGGCACTGCTTCTGACATATATGCCCAGTCGCTCCACCCTGCACAGTCACTGCTTCTTACATATATCCCCAGTGGTTCCACCCTTCACAGGCACCGCTTCTAACCTATATATCAAGTGTCTCCACCCTGCACAGGCACCGCTTCTTACATATATCCCCAGTGGCCAACCCTGCGCAGTCACCGCTTCTTATATATATCCCCATTGCTCCACCCTGCACAGACACCGCTTCTTACATATATACCCAGTGTCACACCCTCGATAGGCACTGCTTCTTACATATATCCCCAGTGCTCCACCCTGCATAGGCACCGCTTCTGACATATATCCCCAGTGGCCCCACCCTGCACAATCACCACTTCTTACATATATCCCCAGTGGCTCCACCCTTCACAGGCACCGCTTCTTACACATATCCCCAGTGCTCCACCCTGCACAGGAACCGCATCTGACATATATCCCCAGTGTCTCCACCCTGCATAGGCACCGCTTCTGACATATATCCCCAGTGGCCCCACCCTGCACAGGCACGGCTTCTTACATATATCCCCAGTCTCCACCCTCCACAGGCACTGCTTCTTGCCTATATCCCCAGTGGCTCCACCCTTCACAGGCACCGCTTCTTACACATATCCCCAGTGCTCCACCCTGCCCAGGCATCACTTCTGACATATATCCCCATGTCTCCATCTTGCACAGGCACCGCTTCTGACATATATCCCCAGTGGCTCCACCCTGCGCAGGCACCGCTTCTTACATATATCCCCAGTGTCTCCACCTTGCATGGGCACCACTTCTTACATATATCCCTGTGTCTCCATCCTGCACAGGCACCGCTTCTGACATATGTCCCCAGTGTCTCCACCCTGCACAGGCACCGCTTCTTACATATATCCCTGTGTCTTCACCCTGCACAGGCACCGCTTCTGACATATATCCCTGTGTGTCCACCCTGCACATGCACTGCTTCTTACATATATCCCTGTGTCTCCACCCTATACAGGCACCGCTTTTTGACATATAACCCTGTGTCTCCACCCTGCACAGGCACGGCTTCTGACATATATCCCCAGTGGCTCCGCCCTTCACAGGCACCGCTTTTTGACATATAACCCTGTGTCTCCACCCTGCACAGGTACCTCTCTTACATATATCCCTGTGTCTCCACCCTGCACAGGCACCACTTCTGACATGTATCCATGTGTCTCCACCCTGCAATGGCACCACTTCTTGCATATATCCCCAGTGTCCCCACCCTCCACAGGCACAGCTTCTTACATATATCCCCATGTCTCCACCCTGCACAGCCCCCGCTTCTGACATATATCCCCAGTGTCCCCACCATCCACAGGCACCACTCTTACATATATCCCTGTGTCTCCACCCTGCACAGGCACCACTTCTGACATATATCCCTGTATCTCCACCCTGCACAGGCACCACTTCTGACATATATCACCAGTGGCTCCACCCTGCACAGGCACCGCTTCTTACATATATCCCCAGTGTCTCCACCCTGCACAGGCCCCGCTTCTGACATATATCCCAGTGTCTTCAACCTGCATAGGCACCGCTTCTTACATATATCCCCAGTGTCTCCACCCTACACAGGCACTGCTTCTGACATTTATCCCTGTGTCTGCACCCTGCACAGGCACTGCTTCTTACATATATCCCTGTGTCTACACCCTGCACAGGCACCGCTTCTGACATATATCCCCAGTCGCGCCGCCCTGCACAGGCACCGCTTCTTGCATATATCCCCAGTGTCCCCACCCTGCACAGTCAATGCTTCTTACATATATCCCTGTGTCTCCACCCTCCACAGGCACCGCTTCTGACATATATCCCCAGTGGCTCCGCCCTGCACAGGCACCGCTTCTTGCATATATCCCTAGTGTCCCCACCCTCCACAGGCACCGCTCTTACATATATCCCTGTTTCTTCACCCTGCACTGGCACCACTTCTGACATATATCCCTAATGTCTCTACCCTCCACAGGCACTGCTTTTACATATATCCCTAGTGACTCCACCTTGTACAGGCACCGCTTCTTACAAATATCAGTAGTGTCTCCGACTTTCACAGGCACTGCTTCTTACATATATCCCCAGTGGCTCCACCCTACACAGGCACCACTTCTTACATATATCCCCAGTGCTCCACCCTGCAGAGGCACCGCTTCTGACATATATCCCCAGTGGCCCCACCCTGCACAATCACCACTTCTTACATATATCCCCAGTGGCTCCACCCTTCACAGGCACCGCTTCTTACACATATCCCCAGTGCTCCACCCTGCACAGGAACCGCATCTGACATATATCCCCAGTGTCTCCACCCTGCATAGGCACCGCTTCTGACATATATCCCCATTGGCCCCACCCTGCACAGGCATGGCTTCTTACATATATCCCCAGTCTCCACCCTCCACAGGCACTGCTTCTTGCTGAAACCCGTGTCTCCACCCTCCACAGGCACTGCTTCTTACATATATCTCCAGTGCTCCACCCTGCCCAGACATCGCTTCTGACATATATCCCCATGTCTCCATCTTGGACAGGCACTGCTTCTGACATATATGCACAGTGGCTCCACCCTGCACAGGCACCGCTTCTTACATATATCCCCAGTGTCTCCACCTTGCATGGGCACCACTTCTTACATATATCCCTGTGTCTCCATCATGCACAGGCACCGCTTCTGACATATATCCCTGTGTCTCCACCCTGCACAGGCACAGCTTCTTACATATGTCCCGCGTGTCTCCACCCTGCACAGGCACCGCTTCTTACATATATCCCTGTGTCTCCACCCTGCACAGGCACCACTTCTGACATATATCCCTGTGTCTCCACTCTGCACAGGCACTGCTTCTTACATATATCCCTGTGTCTCCACCCTGCACAGGCACCGCTTTTTGACATATAACCCTGTGTCTCCACCCTGCACAGGCACAACTTCTGACATATATCCCCAGTGTCCCCACCCTCCACAGGCACCGCTCTTACATATATCCCTGTGTCTCCACCCTGCACAGGCACCACTTCTGACATGTATCCTTGTGTCTCCACCCTGCAATGGCACCGCTTCTTACACATATCCCCAGTGCTCCACCCTGCACAGGAACCGCATCTGACATATATACCCAGTGTCTCCACCCTGCATAGGCACCGCTTCTGACATATATTCCCAGTGGCCCCACCCTGCACAGGCACGGCTTCTTACATATATCCCCAGTCTCCACTCTCCACAGGCACTGCTTCTTGCCGAAACCCCAGTGTCTCCACCCTCCACAGGCACTGCTTCTTACATATATCTCCAGTGCTCCACCCTGCCTAGGCATCGCTTCTGACATATATCCCCATGTCTCCATCTTGGACAGGCACCGCTTCTGACATATATCCCCAGTGGCTCCACCTTGCATGGGCACCACTTTTTACATATATCCCTGTGTCTCCATCCTGCACAGGCACCGCTTCTGACATATATCCCTGTGTCTCCACCCTGCACAGGCACAGCTTATTACATATGTCCCGAGTGTCTCCACCCTGCACAGGCACCACTTCTTACATATATCCCTGTGTCTCCACCCTGCACAGGCACCGCTTCTGACATATATCCCTGTGTCTCCACTCTGCACAGGCACTGCTTCTTACATTTATCCCCAGTGTCTCCACCCTGCACAGGCCCCACTTCTGACATATATCCCAGTGTCTTCACCCTGCATAGGCACCGCTTCTTACATATATCCCCAGTGGCTCCACCCTACACAGTCGCGCCTTCTTGCATATATCCCCAGTGCTCCACCCTGCACAGGAACCGCATCTGACATATATCCCCAGTGTCTCCACCCTGTATAGGCACTGCTTCTGACATATATGCCCAGTGGCTCCACCCTGCACAGTCACTGCTTCTTACATATATCCCCAGTGGTTCCACCCTTCACAGGCACCGCTTCTGACCTATATATCAAGTGTCTCCACCCTGCACAGGCATCGCTTCTTACATATATCCCCAGTGGCCAACCCTGCGCAGTCACCGCTTCTTATATATATACCCATTGCTCCACCCTGCACAGACACCGCTTCTTACATATATACCCCGTGTCACACCCTTGATAGGCACTGCTTCTTACATATATCCCCAGTAGCCCCACCCAACACAGTCACTGCTTCTTACAAATATCCCCAGTGCTCCACCCTGCACAAGTACCGCTTATTACATACATCCCCAGTGTCTCTACCCTGCATAGGCACAGCTTCCGACATATAACACCAGTGGCCCCACACTGCACAGTCACTGCTTCTTGACTATATCCGAATGTCTCCACCCTGCATAGGCACCGCTTCTGAAATATATCCCCAGTAGCCCCACCCTGCACAGGCACCGCATCTCACATATATCCCCCATGTCTCCACCCTGCACAGGCACTGCTTCAGACATATATCCCCAGTGTCTCAACCCTTCACAGGCACCGCTTCAGACATATATCCCAGTGTCTTCACCCTGCATAGGCACCGCTTCTTACATATATCCCCAGTGTCTCCACCCTACACAGGCACTGCTTCTGACATTTATCCCTGTGTCTGCACCCTGCACAGGCACTGCTTCTTACATATATCCCTGTGTCTACACCCTGCACCGCTTCTGACATATATCCCCAGTCGCTCCGCCCTGCACAGGCACCGCTTCTTGCATATATCCCCAGTGTCCCCACCCTGCACAGTCACTGCTTCTTACATATATCCCTGTGTCTCCACCCTCCACAGGCACCGCTTCTGACATATATCCCCAGTGGCTCCGCCCTGCACAGGCACCGCTTCTGGCATATATCCCTAGTTTCCCCACCCTCCACAGGCACCGCTCTTACATATATCCCTGTTTATCCACCCTGCACTGGCACCACTTCTGACATATATCCCCAATGTCTCTAACCTCCACAGGCACTGCTTTTACATATATCCCTAGTGTCTCCACCTTGTACAGGCACCGCCTCTTACATATATCAGTAGTGTCTCCGACTTTCACAGGCACTGCTTCTTACATATATCCCCAGTGGCTCCACCATACACAGGCACCACTTCTTACATATATCCCCAGTGCTCCACCCTGCAGAGGCACCACTTCTGACATATATCCCCAGTGGCCCCACCCTGCACAATCACCACTTCTTACATATATCCCCAGTGGCTCCACCCTTCACAGGCACCGCTTCTTACACATATCCCCAGTGCTCCACCCTGCACAGGAACCACATCTGACATATATCCCAAGTGTCTCCACCCTGCATAGGCACCGCTTCTGCCATATATCCCCAGTGGCCCCACCCTGCACAGGCATGGCTTCTTACATATATCCCCAGTCTCCACCCTCCACAGGCACTGCTTCTTGCCGAAACCGTGTCTCCACCCTCCACAGGCACTGCATCTTACATATATCTCCAGTGCTCCACCCTGCCCAGACATCGCTTCTGACATATATCCCCATGTCTCCATCTTGGACAGGCACCCCTTCTGACATATATCCCCAGTGGCTCCACCCTGCACAGGCACCGCTTCTTACATATATCCCCAGTGTCACCACCTTGCATGGCACCACTTCTTACATATATCCCTGTGTCTCCATCCTGCACAGGCACCGCTTCTGACATATATCCCTGTGTCTCCAACCTGCACAGGCACAGCTTCTTACATATGTCCCGAGTGTCTCCACCCTGCACAGGCACCGCTTCTTACATATATCCCTGTGTCTCCACCCTGCACAGGCACCGCTTCTAACATATATCCCTGTGTCTCCACTCTGCACAGGCACTGCTTCTTACATATATCCCTGTGTCTCCACCCTGCACAGGCACCGCTTTTTGACATATAACCCTGTGTTTCCACCTTGCACAGGCACAACTTCTGACATATATCCCCAGTGTCCCCACCCTCCACAGGCACCGCTCTTACATATATCCCTCTGTCTCCACTCTGCACAGGCACCACTTCTGACATGTATCCCTGTGTCTCCACCCTGCAATGGCACCGCTTCTTACACATATCCCCAGTGCTCCACCCTGCACAGGAACCGCATCTGACATATATCCCCAGTGTCTCCACCCTGCATAGGCACCGCTTCTGACATATATCCCCAGTGGCCCCACCCTGCACAGGCACGGCTTCTTACATATATCCCCAGTCTCCACCCTCCACAGGCACTGCTTCTTGCCGAAACCCCCGTGTCTCCACCCTCCGCAGGCACTGCTTCTTACATATATCTCCAGTGCTCCATCCTGCCCAGGCATCGCTTCTGACATATATCCCCATGTCTCCATCTTGGACAGGCACCGCTTCTGACATATATCCCCAGTGGCTCCACCTTACATGGGCACCACTTCTTACACATATCCCTGTGTCTCCATCCTGCACAGGCACCGCTTCTGACATATATCCCTGTGTCTCCACCCTGCACAGGCACAGCTTCTTACATATGTCCCGAGTGTCTCCACCCTGCACAGGCACCGCTTCTTACATATATCCCTGTGTCTCCACCCTGCACAGGCACCGCTTCTGACATATATCCCTGTGTCTCCACTCTGCACAGGCACTGCTTCTTACATATATCCCTGTGTCTCCACCCTGCATAGGCACCGCTTTTTGACATATAACCCTGTGTCTCCACCCTGCACAGGCACAGCTTCTGACATATATCCCCAGTGTCCCCACCCTCCACAGGCACAGCTTCTTACATATATCCCCATGTCTCCACCCTGCACAGCCCCCGCTTCTGACATATATCCCCAGTGTCCCCACCCTCCACAGGCACCACTCTTACATATATCCCTGTGTCTCCACCCTGAACAGGCACCACTTCTGACATATATCCCTGTATCTCCACCCTGCACAGGCACCACTTCTGACATATATCACCAGTGGCTCCACCCTGCACAGGCACCGCTTCTTTCATTTATCCCCAGTGTCTCCACCCTGCACAGGCCCCACTTCTGACATATATCCCAGTGTCTTCACCCTGCATAGGCACCGCTTCTTACATACATCCCCAGTGGCTCCACCCTACACAGTCACGCCTTCTTACATATATCCCCAGTGCTCCACCCTGCACAGGAACCGCATCTGACATATATCCCCAGTGTCTCCACCCTGTATAGGCACTGCTTCTGACATATATGCCCAGTGGCTCCACCCTGCACAGTCACTGCTTCTTACATATATCCCCAGTGGTTCCACCCTTCACAGGCACCGCTTCTGACCTATATATCATGTGTCTCCACCCTGCACAGGCACCGCTTCTTACATATATCCCCAGTGGCCAACCCTGCGCAGTCACCGCTTCTTATATATATCCCTATTGCTCCACCCTGCACAGACACCGCTTCTTAGATATATACCCAGTGTCACACCCTCGATAGGCACTGCTTCTTACATATATCCCCAGTAGCCCCACCCAACACAGTCACTGCTTCTTACAAATATCCCCAGTGCTCCACCCTGCACAAGTACCGCTTCTTACATATATCCCCAGTGTCTCTACCCTGCATAGGCACAGCTTCCGACATATAACACCAGTGGCCCCACACGGCACAGTCACTGCTTCTTGACTATATCCGAATGTCTCCACCCTGCATAGGCACCGCTTCTGAAATATATCCCCAGTAGCCCCACCCTGCACAGGCACCGCATCTCACATATATCCCCAGTGTCTCCACCTTGCACAGGCACCGCTTCTTACATATATCCCCATGTCTCCACCCTGCACAGGCACTGCTTCTGACATATATCCCCAGTGTCTCAACCCTTCACAGGCACCGCTTCAGACATATATCCCAGTGTCTTCACCCTGCATAGGCACCGCTTCTTACATATATCCCCAGTGTCTCCACCCTACACAGGCACTGCTTCTGACATTTATCCCAGTGTCTTCACCCTGCATAGGCACCGCTTCTTACATATATCCCCAGTGTCTCCACCCTGCACAGGCACCGCTTCTGACATATATCCCCAGTCGCTCCACCCTGCACAGGCACCGCTTCTTGCATATATCCCCAGTGTCCCCACCCTGCACAGTCACTGCTTCTTACATATATCCCTGTGTCTCCACCCTCCACAGGCACCGCTTCTGACATATATCCCCAGTGGCTCCGCCCTGCACAGACACCGCTTCTTGCATATATCCCTAGTTTCCCCACCCTCCACAGGCAGCGCTCTTACATATATCCCTGTTTATCCACCCTGCACTGGCACCACTTCTGACATATATCCCCAATGTCTCTACCCTCCACAGGCACTGCTTTTACATATATCCCTAGTGTCTCCACCTTGTACAGGCACCGCTTCTTACATATATCAGTAGTGTCTCCGACTTTCACAGGCACTGCTTCTTACATATATCCCCAGTGGCTCCACCCTACACAGGCACCACTTCTTACATATATCCTCAGTGCTCCACCCTGCAGAGGCACCGCTTCTGACATATATCCCCAGTGGCCCCACCCTGCACAATCACCACTTCTTACATATATCCCCAGTGGCTCCACCCTTCACAGGCACCGCTTCTTACACATATCCCCAGTGCTCCACCCTGCACAGGAACCACATCTGACATATATCCCCAGTGTCTCCACCCTGCATAGGCACCGCTTCTGCCATATATCCCCAGTGGCTCCACCCTACACAGTCGCCCCTTCTTACATATATCCCTGTGTCTCCACCCTGCACAGGCACCGCTTTTTGACATATAACCTTGTGTCTCCACCCTGCACAGGCACAGCTTCTGACATATATCCCCAGTGTCCCCACCCTCCACAGGCACAGCTTCTTACATATATCCTCATGTCTCCACCCTGCACAGCCCCCGCTTCTGACATATATCCCCAGTGTCCCCACCCTCCACAGGCACCACTCTTACATATATCCCTGTGTCTCCACCCTGCACAGGCACCACTTCTGACATATATCCCTGTATCTCCACCCTGCACAGGCACCACTTCTGACATATATCACCAGTGGCTCCACCCTGCACAGGCACCGCTTCTTACATATATCTCCATGTCTCCACCCTGCACAGGCACTGCTTCTGACATATATCCCCAGTGTCTCAACCCTTCACAGGCACCGCTTCAGACATATATCCCAGTATCTTCACCCTGCATAGGCACCGCTTCTTACATATATCCCCAGTGTCTCCACCCTACACAGGCACTGCTTCTGACATTTATCCCTGTGTCTGCACCCTGCACAGGCACTGCTTCTTACATATATGCCTGTGTCTACACCCTGCACAGGCACCGCTTCTGACATATATCCCCAGTCGCTCCGCCCTGCACAGGCACCGCTTCTTGCATATATCCCCATTGTCCCCACCCTGCACACTCACTGCTTCTTACATATATCCCTGTGTCTCCACCCTCCACAGGCACCGCTTCTGACATATATCCCCAGTGGCTCCGCCCTGCACAGGCACCGCTTCTGGCATGTATCCCTAGTTTCCCCACCCTCCACAGGCACCGCTCTTACATATATCCCTGTTTATCCACCCTGCACTGGCACCACTTCTGACATATATCCCCAATGTCTCTAACCTCCACAGGCACTGCTTTTACATATATCCCTAGTGTCTCCACCTTGTACAGGCACCGCTTCTTACATATATCAGTAGTGTCTCCGACTTTCACAGGCACTGCTTCTTACATATATCCCCAGTGGCTCCACCATACACAGGCACCACTTCTTACATATATCCCCAGTGCTCCACCCCGCAGAGGCACCGCTTCTGACATATATCCCCAGTGGCCCCACCCTGCACAATCACCACTTCTTACATATATCCCCAGTGGCTCCACCCTTCACAGGCACCGCTTCTTACACATATCCCCAGTGCTCCACCCTGCACAGGAACCACATCTGACATATATCCCCAGTGTCTCCACCCTGCATAGGCACCGCTTCTGCCATATATCCCCAGTGGCCCCACCCTGCACAGGCATGGCTTCTTACATATATCCCCAGTCTCCACCCTCCACAGGCACTGCTTCTTGCCGAAACCGTGTCTCCACCCTCCACAGGCACTGCATCTTACATATATCTCCAGTGCTCCACCCTGCCCAGACATCGCTTCTGACATATATCCCCATGTCTCCATCTTGGACAGGCACCCCTTCTGACATATATCCCCAGTGGCTCCACCCTGCACAGGCACCGCTTCTTACATATATCCCCAGTGTCTCCACCTTGCATGGGCACCACTTCTTACATATATCCCTGTGTCTCCATCCTGCACAGGCACCGCTTCTGACATATATCCCTGTGTCTCCACCCTGCACAGGCACAGCTTCTTACATATGTCCCGAGTGTCTCCACCCTGCACAGGCACCGCTTCTTACATATATCCCTGTGTCTCCACCCTGCACAGGCACCGCTTCTAACATATATCCCTGTGTCTCCACTCTGCACAGGCACTGCTTCTTACATATATCCCTGTGTCTCCACCCTGCACAGGCACCGCTTTTTGACATATAACCCTGTGTTTCCACCCTGCACAGGCACAACTTCTGACATATATCCCCAGTGTCCCCACCCTCCACAGGCACCGCTCTTACATATATCCCTCTGTCTCCACTCTGCACAGGCACCACTTCTGACATGTATCCCTGTGTCTCCACCCTGCAATGGCACCGCTTCTTACACATATCCCCAGTGCTCCACCCTGCACAGGAACCGCATCTGACATATATCCCCAGTGTCTCCACCCTGCATAGGCACCGCTTCTGACATATATCCCCAGTGGCCCCACCCTGCACAGGCACGGCTTCTTACATATATCCCCAGTCTCCACCCTCCACAGGCACTGCTTCTTGCCGAAACCCCCGTGTCTCCACCCTCCGCAGGCACTGCTTCTTACATATATCTCCAGTGCTCCACCCTGCCCAGGCATCGCTTCTGACATATATCCCCATGTCTCCATCTTGGACAGGTACCGCTTCTGACATATATCCCCAGTGACTCCACCTTACATGGGCACCACTTCTTACACATATCCCTGTGTCTCCATCCTGCACAGGCACCGCTTCTGACATAAGTCCCTGTGTCTCCACCCTGCACAGGCACAGCTTCTTACATATGTCCCGAGTGTCTCCACCCTGCACAGGCACCGCTTCTTACATATATCCCTGTGTCTCAACCCTGCACAGGCACCGCTTCTGACATATATCCCTGTGTCTCCACTCTGCACAGGCACTGCTTCTTACATATATCCCTGTGTCTCCACCCTGCATAGGCACCGCTTTTTGACATATAACCCTGTGTCTCCACCCTGCACAGGCACAGCTTCTGACATATATCCCCAGTGTCCCCACCCTCCACAGGCACAGCTTCTTACATATATCCCCATGTCTCCACCCTGCACAGCCCCCGCTTCTGACATATATCCCCAGTGTCCCCACCCTCCACAGGCACCACTCTTACATATATCCCTGTGTCTCCACCCTGAACAGGCACCACTTCTGACATATATCCCTGTATCTCCACCCTGCACAGGCACCACTTCTGACATATATCACCAGTGGCTCCACCCTGCACAGGCACCGCTTCTTTCATTTATCCCCAGTGTCTCCACCCTGCACAGGCCCCACTTCTGACATATATCCCAGTGTCTTCACCCTGCATAGGCACCGCTTCTTACATATATCCCCAGTGGCTCCACCCTACACAGTCGCGCCTTCTTGCATATATCCCCAGTGCTCCACCCTGCACAGGAACCGCATCTGACATATATCCCCAGTGTCTCCACCCTGTATAGGCACTGCTTCTGACATATATGCCCAGTGGCTCCACCCTGCACAGTCACTGCTTCTTACATATATCCCCAGTGGTTCCACCCTTCACAGGCACCGCTTCTGACCTATATATCAAGTGTCTCCACCCTGCACAGGCACCGCTTCTTACATATATCCCCAGTGGCCAACCCTGCGCAGTCACCGCTTCTTATATATATCCCTATTGCTCCACCCTGCACAGACACCGCTTCTTACATATATACCCAGTGTCACACCCTCGATAGGCACTGCTTCTTACATATATCCCCAGTAGCCCCACCCAACACAGTCACTGCTTCTTACAAATATCCCCAGTGCTCCACCCTGCACAAGTACCGCTTCTTACATATATCCCCAGTGTCTCTACCCTGCATAGGCACAGCTTCCGACATATAACACCAGTGGCCCCACACGGCACAGTCACTGCTTCTTGACTATATCCGAATGTCTCCACCCTGCATAGACACCGCTTCTGAAATATATCCCCAGTAGCCCCACCCTGCACAGGCACCGCATCTCACATATATCCCCAGTGTCTCCACCTTGCACAGGCACCGCTTCTTACATGTATCCCCATGTCTCCACCCTGCACAGGCACTGCTTCTGACATATATCCCCAGTGTCTCAACCCTTCACAGGCACCGCTTCAGACATATATCCCAGTGTCTTCACCCTGCATAGGCACCGCTTCTTACATATATCCCCAGTGTCTCCACCCTACACAGGCACTGCTTCTGACATTTATCCCTGTGTCTGCACCATGCACAGGCACTGCTTCTTACATATATCCCTGTTTCTACACCCTGCACAGGCACCGCTTCTGACATATATCCCCAGTCGCTCCACCCTGCACAGGCACCGCTTCTTGCATATATCCCCAGTGTCCCCACCCTGCACAGTCACTGCTTCTTACATATATCCCTGTGTCTCCACCCTCCACAGGCACCGCTTCTGACATATATCCCCAGTGGCTCCGCCCTGCACAGACACCGCTTCTTGCATATATCCCTAGTTTCCCCACCCTCCACAGGCACCGCTCTTACATATATCCCTGTTTATCCACCCTGCACTGGCACCACTTCTGACATATATCCCCAATGTCTCTACCCTCCACAGGCACTGCTTTTACATATATCCCTAGTGTCTCCACCTTGTACAGGCACCGCTTCTTACATATATCAGTAGTGTCTCCGACTTTCACAGGCACTGCTTCTTACATATATCCCCAGTGGCTCCACCCTACACAGGCACCACTTCTTACATATATCCCCAGTGCTCCACCCTGCAGAGGCACCTCTTCTGACATATATCCCCAGTGGCCCCAACCTGCACAATCACCACTTCTTACATATATCCCCAGTGGCTCCACCCTTCACAGGCACCGCTTCTTACACATATCCCCAGTGCTCCACCCTGCACAGGAACCACATCTGACATATATCCCCAGTGTCTCCACCCTGCATAGGCACCGCTTCTGCCATATATCCCCAGTGGCTCCACCCTACACAGTCGCCCCTTCTTACATATATCCCTGTGTCTCCACCCTGCACAGGCACCGCTTTTTGACATATAACCTTGTGTCTCCACCCTGCACAGGCACAGCTTCTGACATATATCCCCAGTGTCCCCACCCTCCACAGGCACAGCTTCTTACATATATCCCCATGTCTCCATCCTGCACAGCCCCCGCTTCTGACATATATCCCCAGTGTCCCCACCCTCCACAGGCACCACTCTTACATATATCCCTGTGTCTCCACCCTGCACAGGCACCACTTCTGACATATATCCCTGTATCTCCACCCTGCACAGGCACTACTTCTGACATATATCACCAGTGGCTCCACCCTGCACAGGCACCGCTTCTTACATTTATTCCCAGTGTCTCCACCCTGCACAGGCCCCACTTCTGACATATATCCCAGTGTCTTCACCCTGCACAGGCACCGCTTCTTACATTTATCCCCAGTGTCTCCACCCTGCACAGGCCCCACTTCTGACATATATCCCTGTATCTCCACCCTGCACTGGAACCGCATCTGACATATATCCCCAGTGTCTCCACCCTGTATAGGCACTGCATCTGACATATATGCCCAGTGGCTCCACCCTGCACAGTCACTGCTTCTTACATATATCCCCAGTGGCTCCACCCTTCACAGGCACCGCTTCTTACACATATCCCCAGTGCTCCACCCTGCACAGGAACCACATCTGACATATATCCCCAGTGTCTCCACCCTGCATAGGCACCGCTTCTGCCATATATCCCCAGTGGCCCCACCCTGCACAGGCATGGCTTCTTACATATATCCCCAGTCTCCACCCTCCACAGGCACTGCTTCTTGCCGAAACCGTGTCTCCACCCTCCACAGGCACTGCATCTTACATATATCTCCAGTGCTCCACCCTGCCCAGACATCGCTTCTGACATATATCCCCATGTCTCCATCTTGGACAGGCACCCCTTCTGACATATATCCCCAGTGGCTCCACCCTGCACAGGCACCGCTTCTTACATATATCCCCAGTGTCTCCACCTTGCATGGGCACCACTTCTTACATATATCCCTGTGTCTCCATCCTGCACAGGCACCGCTTCTGACATATATCCCTGTGTCTCCACCCTGCACAGGCACAGCTTCTTACATATGTCCCGAGTGTCTCCACCCTGCACAGGCACCGCTTCTTACATATATCCCTGTGTCTCCACCCTGCACAGGCACCGCTTCTAACATATATCCCTGTGTCTCCACTCTGCACAGGCACTGCTTCTTACATATATCCCTGTGTCTCCACCCTGCACAGGCACCGCTTTTTGACATATAACCCTGTGTTTCCACCCTGCACAGGCACAACTTCTGACATATATCCCCAGTGTCCCCACCCTCCACAGGCACCGCTCTTACATATATCCCTCTGTCTCCACTCTGCACAGGCACCACTTCTGACATGTATCCCTGTGTCTCCACCCTGCAATGGCACCGCTTCTTACACATATCCCCAGTGCTCCACCCTGCACAGGAACCGCATCTGACATATATCCCCAGTGTCTCCACCCTGCATAGGCACCGCTTCTGACATATATCCCCAGTGGCCCCACCCTGCACAGGCACGGCTTCTTACATATATCCCCAGTCTCCACCCTCCACAGGCACTGCTTCTTGCCGAAACCCCCGTGTCTCCACCCTCCGCAGGCACTGCTTCTTACATATATCTCCAGTGCTCCACCCTGCCCAGGCATCGCTTCTGACATATATCCCCATGTCTCCATCTTGGACAGGTACCGCTTCTGACATATATCCCCAGTGACTCCACCTTACATGGGCACCACTTCTTACACATATCCCTGTGTCTCCATCCTGCACAGGCACCGCTTCTGACATAAGTCCCTGTGTCTCCACCCTGCACAGGCAAAGCTTCTTACATATGTCCCGAGTGTCTCCACCCTGCACAGGCACCGCTTCTTACATATATCCCTGTGTCTCAACCCTGCACAGGCACCGCTTCTGACATATATCCCTGTGTCTCCACTCTGCACAGGCACTGCTTCTTACATATATCCCTGTGTCTCCACCCTGCATAGGCACCGCTTTTTGACATATAACCCTGTGTCTCCACCCTGCACAGGCACAGCTTCTGACATATATCCCCAGTGTCCCCACCCTCCACAGGCACAGCTTCTTACATATATCCCCATGTCTCCACCCTGCACAGCCCCCGCTTCTGACATATATCCCCAGTGTCCCCACCCTCCACAGGCACCACTCTTACATATATCCCTGTGTCTCCACCCTGAACAGGCACCACTTCTGACATATATCCCTGTATCTCCACCCTGCACAGGCACCACTTCTGACATATATCACCAGTGGCTCCACCCTGCACAGGCACCGCTTCTTTCATTTATCCCCAGTGTCTCCACCCTGCACAGGCCCCACTTCTGACATATATCCCAGTGTCTTCACCCTGCATAGGCACCGCTTCTTACATATATCCCCAGTGGCTCCACCCTACACAGTCGCGCCTTCTTGCATATATCCCCAGTGCTCCACCCTGCACAGGAACCGCATCTGACATATATCCCCAGTGTCTCCACCCTGTATAGGCACTGCTTCTGACATATATGCCCAGTGGCTCCACCCTGCACAGTCACTGCTTCTTACATATATCCCCAGTGGTTCCACCCTTCACAGGCACCGCTTCTGACCTATATATCAAGTGTCTCCACCCTGCACAGGCACCGCTTCTTACATATATCCCCAGTGGCCAACCCTGCGCAGTCACCGCTTCTTATATATATCCCTATTGCTCCACCCTGCACAGACACCGCTTCTTACATATATACCCAGTGTCACACCCTCGATAGGCACTGCTTCTTACATATATCCCCAGTAGCCCCACCCAACACAGTCACTGCTTCTTACAAATATCCCCAGTGCTCCACCCTGCACAAGTACCGCTTCTTACATATATCCCCAGTGTCTCTACCCTGCATAGGCACAGCTTCCGACATATAACACCAGTGGCCCCACACGGCACAGTCACTGCTTCTTGACTATATCCGAATGTCTCCACCCTGCATAGACACCGCTTCTGAAATATATCCCCAGTAGCCCCACCCTGCACAGGCACCGCATCTCACATATATCCCCAGTGTCTCCACCTTGCACAGGCACCACTTCTTACATGTATCCCCATGTCTCCACCCTGCACAGGCACTGCTTCTGACATATATCCCCAGTGTCTCAACCCTTCACAGGCACCGCTTCAGACATATATCCCAGTGTCTTCACCCTGCATAGGCACCGCTTCTTACATATATCCCCAGTGTCTCCACCCTACACAGGCACTGCTTCTGACATTTATCCCTGTGTCTGCACCCTGCACAGGCACTGCTTCTTACATATATCCCTGTTTCTACACCCTGCACAGGCACCGCTTCTGACATATATCCCCAGTCGCTCCACCCTGCACAGGCACCGCTTCTTGCATATATCCCCAGTGTCCCCACCCTGCACAGTCACTGCTTCTTACATATATCCCTGTGTCTCCACCCTCCACAGGCACCGCTTCTGACATATATCCCCAGTGGCTCCGCCCTGCACAGACACCGCTTCTTGCATATATCCCTAGTTTCCCCACCCTCCACAGGCACCGCTCTTACATATATCCCTGTTTATCCACCCTGCACTGGCACCACTTCTGACATATATCCCCAATGTCTCTACCCTCCACAGGCACTGCTTTTACATATATCCCTAGTGTCTCCACCTTGTACAGGCACCGCTTCTTACATATATCAGTAGTGTCTCCGACTTTCACAGGCACTGCTTCTTACATATATCCCCAGTGGCTCCACCCTACACAGGCACCACTTCTTACATATATCCCCAGTGCTCCACCCTGCAGAGGCACCTCTTCTGACATATATCCCCAGTGGCCCCACCCTGCACAATCACCACTTCTTACATATATCCCCAGTGGCTCCACCCTTCACAGGCACCGCTTCTTACACATATCCCCAGTGCTCCACCCTGCACAGGAACCACATCTGACATATATCCCCAGTGTCTCCACCCTGCATAGGCACCGCTTCTGCCATATATCCCCAGTGGCTCCACCCTACACAGTCGCCCCTTCTTACATATATCCCTGTGTCTCCACCCTGCACAGGCACCGCTTTTTGACATATAACCTTGTGTCTCCACCCTGCACAGGCACAGCTTCTGACATATATCCCCAGTGTCCCCACCCTCCACAGGCACAGCTTCTTACATATATCCCCATGTCTCCATCCTGCACAGCCCCCGCTTCTGACATATATCCCCAGTGTCCCCACCCTCCACAGGCACCACTCTTACATATATCCCTGTGTCTCCACCCTGCACAGGCACCACTTCTGACATATATCCCTGTATCTCCACCCTGCACAGGCACTACTTCTGACATATATCACCAGTGGCTCCACCCTGCACAGGCACCGCTTCTTACATTTATTCCCAGTGTCTCCACCCTGCACAGGCCCCACTTCTGACATATATCCCAGTGTCTTCACCCTGCACAGGCACCGCTTCTTACATTTATCCCCAGTGTCTCCACCCTGCACAGGCCCCACTTCTGACATATATCCCTGTATCTCCACCCTGCACTGGAACCGCATCTGACATATATCCCCAGTGTCTCCACCCTGTATAGGCACTGCATCTGACATATATGCCCAGTGGCTCCACCCTGCACAGTCACTGCTTCTTACATATATCCCCAGTGGTTCCACCCTTCACAGGCACCGCTTCTGACCTATATATCAAGTGTCTCCACCCTGCACAGGCACCGCTTCTTACATATATCCCCAGTGGCCAACCCTGCGCAGTCACCGCTTCTTATATATATCCCCATTGCTCCACCCTGCACAGACACCGCTTCTTACATATATACCCAGTGTCACACCCTCGATAGGCACTGCTTCTTACATATATCCCCAGTAGCCCCACCCAACACAGTCACTGCTTCTTACAAATATCCCCAGTGCTCCACCCTGCACAAGTACCGCTTCTTACATATATCCCCAGTGTCTCTACCCTGCATAGGCACAGCTTCCGACATATAACACCAGTGGCCCCGCACTGCACAGTCACTGCTTCTTGACTATATCCGAATGTCTCCACCCTGCATAGGCACCGCTTCTGAAATATATCCCCAGTAGTCCCACCCTGCACAGGCACCGCATCTCACATATATCCCCAGTGTCTCCACCTTGCACAGGCACCGCTTCTTACATATATCCCCATGTCTCCACCCTGCACAGGCACTGCTTCTGACATATATCCCCAGTGTCTCAACCCTTCACAGGCACCGCTTCAGACATATATCCCCACTGTCTTCACCCTGCACAGGCACTGCTTCTGACATATATCCCCAGTGTCTCCACCCTGCATAGGCACCGCTTCTGACATATATGCCCAGTGGTCCCACCCTGCAGAGTCACTGCTTCTTACATATATCTCCCATGGCTCCACCCTTCACAGACACCGCTTCTGACCTATTTATCCAGTGTCTCCAACCTGCACAGGCACCACTTCTTATATATATCCCCATTGCTCCACCCTGCACAGACACCGCTAATTACATATATCCCCAGTGTCCCCACCCTCGACAGGCACCGCTTCTTACATATATCTCCAGTAGCCCCTCCCTGCACGGTCACCGCATCTTACATATATCCCCAGTGCTCCACCCTGCACTGGCACCGCTTCTTACATATATCCCCTGTGTCTCCACCCTGCATAAGCACCGCTTCCGACATATAACTCCAGTGGTCCCACCCTGCACAGTCACCGCTTCTTACATATATCCCCAGTGGCTCCACCCTCCACAGGTACCGCTTCTTGCCTATATCCCAAGTGTCTCCACTGTTGACAGGCACCCCTTCTGACATATATCCCCAGCGTCTCCACCCTCCTCAGGCACCGCTTCTTGCCTATATCCCCATTGCTCCACCCTGCACAGACACCGCTTCTTACATATATCCCTAGTGCATCCACCATGCATAGGCACCGTTTCCGACATATAACCCCACTGGCTGCAACCTGCACAGTCACCGCTTCTTACATATATCCCCAGTGGCTCCACACTCCACAGGCACCGCTTCTTGCTTATATCCCGAGTGTCTCCACCGTTCACAGCCACCGCTTCTGACATATATCCCCAGTGTCTCCACCCTGCACAGGCACCGCTTCTGACATATATCCCAGTGTCTCTACCCTCCACAGGCACTGCTTCTTGCCTATATCCCCAGTGTCTCCACCCTGCACAGGCACCGCTACTGAAATATATCCCCAGTGGCCCCACCCTGCACAGTCACCGCTTCTTACATATATCCCCAGTGCCTCCACCCTGCACAACCCCCGCTTCTGACATATATCCCCAGAGGCCCCACCCTGCACGTTCACTGCATGGGACATATATACCCAGTGCCTCCACCCTGCACAGCCCCCGCTTCTGACATATATCCCCAGTGGCTCCACCCTCCACAGGCACCACTTCTTGCCTATATCCCGAGTGTCTCCACCGTTCACAGACAACGCTTCTGACATATATTCCCAGTGTCTCCACCCTGCATAGGCACCGCTTCTCAAATATATCCCCAGTGGCCCCACCCTGCACAGTCACCGCTTCTTACATATATCCCCAGTGCCTCCACCCTGCACAGCCCCGATTCAGACATATATCCCCAGTGGCCCCACCCTGCACAGGCACCGCATCTGACATATATCCCCAGTGTCTCCACCCTGCACAGGCACCACTTCTTACAAATATCCCCATGTCTCCACCCTGCACAGGCACTGCTTCTGACATATATCCCCAGTGTCATAAGCCTTCATAGGCACCGCTTCTGACATATATCCGAACTGTCTTCACCCTGCACAGGCACTGCTTCTTACATATATCCCCAGTGTCTCCACAGTTCACAGGCACCGCTTCTGACATATATGCCCAGTGGCCCCACCCTGCACAGTCACTGATTCTGACATATATCCCCAGTGTCTCCACCTCCATAGGCACCACTTCTGACATATATGCCCAGTGGCCTCACCCTGCACAGTCAGTGCTTCTTACAAATATCCCCAGTGGCTCCACCCTTCACAGGCACCGCTTCTGACCTATATATCCAGTGTCTCCACCCTGCATAGGCACCGCTTCTTACATATATGCCCAGTGTCCCCACCCCAACAGGCACCGCTTCTTACATATATCCCCAGTAGCCCCGCCTTGCACAGTCACCGCTTCTTACATATATCCCCAGTGCTCCACCCTGCACAGGCACTGCTTCTTACATATATCCCCAGTGTCTCCACCCTGCATAGGCACCGCTTCTTACATATATCCCCAGTGCCTCCACCCTGCACAGGCACCGCATCTGACATATATCCCCAGTGTCTCCACCCTGCACAGGCACCGCTTCTTACATATATCCCCATGTCTCCACCCTGCACAGGCACCGCTTCTTACATATATCCCCATGTCTCCACCCTGCCCAGGCACTGCTTCTGACATGTATCCCCAGTGTCTCACCCCTTCACAGGCACCGCTTTTGACATATATCCCCATTGTCTCCACCCTAAACAGGCACCGCTTCTTGCATATATCCCCAGTGTCTCCACCATGCACAGGCACCGCTTCTTACATATATCCCCAGTGGCCCCACCCTGCACAGGTGCTGCTTCTGACATATATCCCCAGTGTCTCCAAACTTCACAGGCACGCTTCTGACATATATCCCCAGTGCCTCCACCCTGCACAGGTGCTGCTTCTGACATATATCCCCAGTGTCTCCAAACTTCACAGGCACCGCTTCTGACATATGTCCGCAGTGTCTCCACCCTGCACAAGCACCGCTTCTTACATATATACCTGTGTCTCCACCCTACATAGGCACTGTGTTAGGGAGAATTCTCTGTTAAGGCTGAATTTCCTAACCTAGTGAGTCCCCCAGCAGCTTTGCTGGATTTCTGGAGTTTTTTTTTTCATCCTGCCAAGAGTGAGACTCTTTTCCTCCCACGCTATGGGGTCCTTTACTCCATAGAGTCTCATGTGTTTTTCCTATGTGTGTTACACAGCACCCTCTGTGCAGTAACACAGGGGTATCATAATGACACCCCACCATAGACTCCACACCCTGGGGCTGACTACTGTCTCCCAGGGCATGTAAAGTCACCATTGGCTTTACTAGACCTAAATTTACTAACAGAACCAGTACAAACCATCCTATTGTGGACGTGCTGGTAGGGGTAATTCGATTACCCCTGGGTCTGTTGTTCGAGGGGGCACTGTCCCGTCCCCCCTCGTCGAGTTTTGGCTGGTGGCAGTGGATACTACTTTTTATATTCGACCGCGAATATATCCCTATTGGATTTTCCCATTGTTCGAGGCCAATCTTTTTCTATGTAGCCTCGGTCATACCGCCGGTTTATTAAATTAATATAAATTCACTGGTTGGTATTTTCTGCCAGAACTCGGCTTTTAAAATGGCGTATGTGTTCGCCTCTGTAGCTCCAAACCAAAGGTTGAGCCCTTTGTTCCACTTTTGGCGGGCTTCTGCACAGAAGCCCTCCAGAGTGGTGCCATTCTGTCTGGGTACCACAGGGGGTGTGGGAGGGGGTTTAGGCACCCTGGACTGAGTTGCCTTGCCAACTCAAGTCGCACTCTGGTGTGATTGGCCCAAGTGGTGAGCCGCCCCGCTCACCACTTAGCATGCTTGATTGACAGCTAGGCTGAATGAATGGGGGTTTTCTGCATAAAAGCAGGGCTTTGGGGACTGGAACTTCAGAAGTCGCCACAGGACCTAAGAATCTGACGAGGGAAACGCTGAGCCGACCTGCAACGACGACACCTCCGGTGGAGCCCTGCTGAACCGACTCACCACTTCCCAATGACAGAGGAGATCTCCCTGCTGGAGAGTCTTCTTCCCTTGACTGGTGGGAACAACCAGTCCCTTGCTTTTTCTTCACTTCCAGGACGTCTAGTGGTCGAATTGCCCGTGCTGAGCACCCCGGCAACCGGATAGCCACTAACCACTGTACCGCGACCAAAAGGTGGTGCCTTGTGACTGAGTACTCTGCGGCTGGTCTCTTCCCTGGTGGTGCAATGATCTTCAACTTTCCTCTACGACGAGATGATCTCTTCTCCTGGCAAAGTCCCGACTTACATCCACCACCCGGAACATCTGCCCCGCCGGAGCTGTCTCTTCACTTTCAAGGTACTGTGTCTACCTGGCTTCCCTTGAACCGGTTAGCGTGAGGTGTCTTAAATCCTTACCTTTCCACTGGGTCGCCTCCAGACCTTCTTAACTTTTGTTCTGAAACTGGTACAACCTTTCTGTGACATTTTGCTTCAAAGACTTGAAGTGTATTTCCACTGTGGTATTTTTGGGACATACCGCCTTGCCTCTCTCCGAGTGGGCCTGGCCTCTGAACTTTGTGATCTACAGTAGACCCTGCCTTGCTTGAGTTGCATTTGCTTCGTAAAAGTGTTGGTACTGAGTTGGTTTCATACCCTGCCTTTTTCTCTCCCTTTCTAACGAATATTAGAGTGCCATCTCGGGTAAGCACTCACCTCTGTCTGCAAATAAGTGGTGTCTTTGAACCTAGACTTATTGAAATATTGTTATGGGATTGATATATACTTATAATAACTGTGATTGAAGTTGTTTGCCATATTAGTGCCAGTGTGTTTTCCATAGATGTGTTTTTAAATAAATAATAATATATCTTTACACCGAAGCTCTGATCCGTGTCTGCTTGTTCTACTGTGTAAATTGCCCTATCTTGTATACTCCAAATACTGCCTAACTCGTCTTGAGAGAAGTCTGACTGCTCAGCCACAGCTACCAGGTAAATGTGGGTGGTGCAGACTGCTACCAATTGGGTTTACTGCTAACTCCTGTAGTCTTAAACTTTTTGCAGTGATCCCAGAGGGAACTGCACAGGTGTCTGCCTAACAACCCTTCACAGGCACCGCTTCTGACATATATGCCCAGTGGCCCCACCCTGCACAGTCAGTGCTTCTGGCATATATCCCAGTGTCTCCACCCTGCATAGGCACCACTTCTGACAGATATGCCCAGTGGCCCCTCCCTGCACAGGCACTGCTTCTTACATATATCCCCAGTGCCTCCACCCTGCACAGCCCCTGCTTCTGACATATATCCCAAGTGTCTCCACCCTGCATAGGCACCGCTTCTGACATATATGCCCAGTGGCCCACCCTGCACAGTCACTGCTTCTTACCTATATCTCTAGTGCATCCACCCTTCACAGGCACCGCTTCTGACCTATATATCCAGTGTCTCCACCCTGCACAGGCACCACTTCTTAGATGTATCCCCAGTGGCCAACCCTGCGCAATCACCACTTCTTATATATATCCCCATTGCTCCACCCTGCACAGACACCGCTTCTTACATATATCCTCAGTGTCCCCACCCTCGACAGGCCCCGTTTCTTACATGTATCCCCAGTGTCTCCACCCTCCACAGGCACTGCTTCTTGCATATATCCCTAGTGTCTCCACCTTGTACAGGCACCGCTTCTTACATATATCCCTAGTGTCTCCACCCTGCACAGGCACCATTTCTGACATATATCGCAAATGTCTCCACCCTCCACAGGCACTGCTTCTTGCATATATCCCCAATGCTCCACCCTGCACAGGAACTGCATCTGACATATATCCCCAGTGGCTCCACACTGCACAGTCACCGCTTCTTACATATATCCCCAGTGCCTCCACCCTGCACAGCCCCTGCTTCTGACATATATCCCCAGTGTCTCCACCCTTCACAGGCACCGCTTCTTACATATATCCCCAGTGCTCCACCCTGCACCGCATCTGACATATATCAGCAGTGCTCCACCCTGCACAGGAACCACATCTGACTTATTTCCCCAGTGCTCCACCCTGCACAGGCACCACATCTGATAAATATCCCTAGTGTCTCCACCCTGCACAGGCACCGCTTCTGACATATATCCCCAGTGTCTCCACCCTCCACAGGCACTGCTTCTTACATATATCCCCAGTTCTCCACCCTTCCCAGGCATCGCTTCTGACATATATCCCCATGATTCCACCCTGCACAGGCACCACTTCTGACATATATCCCCAGTGTCTCCACCTTGCATGTGCACCGCTTCTTACATATATCCATAGTGGCTCCATCCTACACAGGCACCGCTTCTTACATATATCCCCAGTGTCTCCACCCTGCAGAGGCACCGCTTCTTACATATATCCCCAGTGTCTCCCCCTTCACAGGCACAGCTTCTTACATATATCCCCATTTCTCCACCCTGCACAGCCCCGCTTCTGACATATATCCCCAGTGTCCCCAACCTCCACAGGCACCACTCTTACATATATCCCTGTGCTTCCACCATGCAGAGGAACCACTTCTGACACATATCCCTGTGTCTCCACCCTGCAGAGGAACAGCATCTGACATATATCCCCAGTGTCTCCACCCTGCATAGGCACCGCTTCTGACATATATCCCCAGTGGCCCCACCCTGCACAGTCACCGCTTCTTACATATATCCCCACTGGCTCGACCCTCCACAGGCACCGCTTCTTACATATATCCCCAGTGCTCCACCCTGCTCAGGAACCGCATCTGACATATATCAGCAGTGCTCCACCCTGCACAGGAACCACATCTGACTTTTTTCCCCAGTGCTCCACCCTGCAAAGGCACCACATCTGATAAATATCCCCAGTGTCTCCACCCTGCGCAGGTACCGCTTCTGACATATATCCCCAGTGTCTCCACCCTCCACAGGCACTGCTTCTTACATATATCCCCAGTTCTCCACCCTTCCCAAGCATCGCTTCTGACATATATCCCCATGACTCCACCCTGCACAGGCACCACTTCTGACATATATCCCCAGTGTCTCCACCTTGCATGTGCACCGCTTCTTACATATATCCATAATGGCTCCACCCTACACAGGCACCGTTTCTTACATATATCCCCAGTGTCTCCACCCTGCAGAGGCACCGCTTCTTACATATATCCCCAGTGTCTCCCCCTTCACAGGCACAGCTTCTTACATATATCCCCATTTCTCCACCCTGCACAGCCCCGCTTCTGACATATATCCCCAGTGTCCCCACCCTCCACAGGCACCACTCTTACATATATCCCTGTGCTTCCACCATGCAGAGGAACCACTTCTGACATATATCCCTGTGTCTCCACCCTGCACAGGCACCACTTCTGACATATATCACCAGTGGCTCCACCCTGCACAGGCACCGCTTCTTACATATATCCCCAGTGTCTCCAACCTACATGGGCACCGCTTCTTACATAGATCCCCAGTGTCTCCACCCTGCACAGACACCGCTTCTTACATATATTCCCAGTTTCCCCACCCTCCACAGGCACTGCTTCTTGCATATATCCCTAGTGTCTCCACCTTGTACAGGCACCGCTTCTTACATATATCCCCAGTGGCTCCACCCTACACAGGCACCACTTCTTACATATATCCCCAGTGCTCCACCCTGCAGAGGCACCGCTTCTGACATATATCCCCAGTGGCCCCACCCTGCACAATCACCACTTCTTACATATATCCCCAGTGGCTCCACCCTTCACAGGCACCGCTTCTTACACATATCCCCAGTGCTCCACCCTGCACAGGAACCGCATCTGACATATATCCCTAGTGTCTCCACCCTGCATAGGCACCACTTCTGACATATATCCCTAGTGGCCCCACCCTGCACAGGCATGGCTTCTTACATATATCCCCAGTCTCCACCCTCCACAGGCACTGCTTCTTGCCGAAACCCGTGTCTCCACCCTCCACAGGCACTGCTTCTTACATATATCTCCAGTGCTCCACCCTGCCCAGACATCGCTTCTGACATATATCCCCATGTCTCCATCTTGGACAGGCACCGCTTCTGACATATATCCCCAGTGGCTCCACCCTGCACAGGCACCGCTTCTTATATATATCCCCAGTGTCTCCACCTTGCATGGGCACCGCTTCTTACATATATCCCTGTGTCTCCACCCTGCACAGGCACCACTTCTGACATATATCCCTGTGTCTCCACTCTGCACAGGCACTGCTTCTTACATATATCCCTGTGTCTCCACCCTGCACAGGCACCGCTTTTTGACATATAACCCTGTGTCTCCACCCTGCACAGGCACAACTTCTGACATATATCCCCAGTGTCCCCACCCTCCACAGGCACCGCTCTTACATATAGCCCTGTGTCTCCACCCTGCACAGGCACCACTTCTGACATGTATCCCTGTGTCTCCACCCTGCAATGGCACCGCTTCTTACACATATCCCTAGTGCTCCACCCTGCACAGGAACCGCATCTGACATATATCCCCAGTGTCTCCACCCTGCATAGGCACTGCTTCTGACATATATCCCCGTGGCCCCACCCTGCACAGGCACGGCTTCTTACATAAATCCCCAGTCTCCACCCTCCACAGGCACTGCTTCTTGCCGAAACCCAAGTGTCTCCACCCTCCACAGGCACTGCTTCTTACATATATCTCCAGTGCTCCACCCTGCCCAGGCATCGCTTCTGACATATATCCCCATGTCTCCATCTTGGACAGGCACCACTTCTGACATATATCCCCAGTGGCTCCACCTTGCATGGGCACCACTTCTTACATATATCCCTGTGTCTCCATCCTGCACAGGCACCGCTTCTGACATATATCCCTGTGTCTCCACCCTGAACAGGCACAGCTTCTTACATATGTCCCGAGTGTCTCCACCCTGCACAGGCACCGCTTCTTACATATATCCCTGTGTCTCCACCCTGCACAGGCACCGCTTCTGACATATATCCCTGTGTCTCCACTCTGCACAGGCACTGCTTCTTACATATATCCCTGTGTCTCCACCCTGCACAGGCACCACTTTTTGACATATAACCCTGTGTCTCCACCCTGCACAGGCACAGCTTCTGACATATATCCCCAGTGTCCCCACCCTCCACAGGCACAGCTTCTTACATATATCCCCATGTCTCCACCCTGCACAGCCCCCGCTTCTGACATATATCCCCAGTGTCCCCACCCTCCACAGGCACCACTCTTACATATATCCCTGTGTCTCCACCCTGCACAGGCACCACTTCTGACATATATCCCTATATCTCCACCCTGCACAGGCACCACTTCTGACATATATCACCAGTGGCTCCACCCTGAACAGGCACCGCTTCTTACATTTATCCCCAGTGTCTCCACCCTGCAAAGGCCCCACTTCTGACATATATCCCAGTGTCTTCACCCTGCATAGGAACCGCTTCTTACATATATCCCCAGTGGCTCCACCCTACACAGTCGCGCCTTCTTGCATATATCCCCAGTGCTCCACCCTGCACAGGAACCGCATCTGACATATATCCCCAGTGTCTCCACCCTGTATAGGCACTGCTTCTGACATATATGCCCAGTGGCTCCACCCTGCACAGTCACTGCTTCTTACATATATCCCCAGTGGTTCCACCCTTCACAGGCACCGCTTCTGACCTATATATCAAGTGTCTCCACCCTGCACTGGCACCGCTTCTTACATATATCCCCAGTGGCCAACCCTGCGCGGTCACCGCTTCTTATATATATCCCCATTGCTCCACCCTGCACAGACACCGCTTCTTACATATATACCCAGTGTCACACCCTCGATAGGCACTGCTTCTTACATATATCCCCAGTAGCCCCACCCAACACAGTCACTGCTTCTTACAAATATCCCCAGTGCTCCACCCTGCACAAGTACCGCTTCTTACATATATCCCCAGTGTCTCTACCCTGCATAGGCACAGCTTCCGACATATAACACCAGTGGCCCCACACTGCAAAGTCACTGCTTCTTGACTATATCCGAATGTCTCCACCCTGCATAGGCACCGCTTCTGAAATATATCCCCAGTAGCCCCACCCTGCACAGGCACCGCATCTCACATATATCCCCAGTGTCTCCACCTTGCACAGGCACCGCTTCTTACATATATCCCCATGTCTCCACCCTGCACAGGCACTGCTTCTGACATATATCCCCAGTGTCTCAACCCTTCACAGGCACCGCTTCAGACATATATCCCAGTGTCTTCACCCTGCATAGGCACTGCTTCTTACATATATCCCCAGTGTCTCCACCCTACACAGGCACTGCTTCTGACATTTATCCCTGTGTCTGCACCCTGCACAGGCACTGCTTCTTACATATATCCCTGTGTCTACACCCTGCACAGGCACCGCTTCTGACATATATTCCCAGTTGCTCCGCCCTGCACAGGCACCGCTTCTTGCATATATCCCCAGTGTCCCCACCCTGCACAGTCACTGCTTCTTACATATATCCCTGTGTCTCCACCCTCCACAGGCACCGCTTCTGACATATATCCCCAGTGGCTCCGCCCTGCACAGGCACCGCTTCTTGCATATATCCCTAGTGTCCCCACCCTCCACAGGCACCGCTCTTACATATATCCCTGTTTATCCACCCTGCACTGGCACCACTTCTGACATACATCCCCAATGTCTCTACCCTCCACAGGCACTGCTTTTACATATATCCCTAGTGTCTCCACCTTGTACAGGCACCGCTTCTTACATATATCAGTAGTGTCTCCGACTTTCACAGGCACTGCTTCTTACATATATCCCCAGTGGCTCCACCCTACACAGGCACCACTTCTTACATATATCCCCAGTGCTCCACCCTGCAGAGGCACCGCTTCTGACATATATCCCCAGTGGCCCCACCCTGCACAATCACCACTTCTTACATATATCCCCAGTGGCTCCACCCTTCACAGGCACCGCTTCTTACACATATCCCCAGTGCTCCACCCTGCACAGGAACCACATCTGACATATATCCCCAGTGTCTCCACCCTGCATAGGCACCACTTCTGACATATATCCCTTGTGGCCCCACCCTGCACAGGCATGGCTTCTTACATATATCCCCAGTCTCCACCCTCCACAGGCACTGCTTCTTGCCGAAACCCGTGTCTCCATCCTCCACAGGCACTGCTTCTGACATATATCCCCATGTCTCCATCTTGGACAGGCACCGCTTCTGACATATATCCCCAGTGGCTCCACCCTGCACAGGCACCGCTTCTTACATATATCCCCAGTGTCTCCACCTTGCATGGGCACCACTTCTTACATATATCCCTGTGTCTCCATCCTGCACAGGCACCGCTTCTCACATATATCCCTGTGTCTATACCCTGCACAGGCACAGCTTCTTACATATGTCCCGAGTGTCTCCACCCTGCACAGGCACCACTTCTTACATATATCCCTGTGTCTCCACCCTCCACAGGCACCGCTCTTTCATATATCCCTGTGTCTCCACCCTGCACAGCCCCCGCTTCTGACATGTATCCCCAGTGGCCCCACCCTGCCCCACCCTGCACAGGCATGGCTTCTTACATATATCCCCAGTCTCCACCCTCCACAGGCACTGCTTCTTGCCGAAACCCGTGTCTCCACCCTCCACAGGCACTGCTTCTGACATATATCCCCATGTCTCCATCTTGGACAGGCACCGCTTCTGACATATATCCCCAGTGGCTCCACCCTGCACAGGCACCGCTTCTTACATATATCCCCAGTGTCTCCAACTTGCATGGGCACCGCTTCTAACATATATCCCTGTGTCTCCACTCTGCACAGGCACTGCTTCTTACATATATCCCTGTGTCTCCACCCTGCACAGGCACCGCTTTTTGACATATAACCCTGTGTCTCCACCCTGCACAGGCACAACTTCTGACATATATCCCCAGTGTCCCCACCCTCCACAGGCACCGCTCTTTCATATATCCCTGTGTCTCCACCCTGCACAGCCCCCGCTTCTGACATGTATCCCCAGTGTCCCCACCCTCCACAGGCACTGCTTCTTACATATATCCCTGTGTCTCCATCCTGCACAGGCACCACTTCTGACATATATCCCTGTATCTCCACCCTGCACAGGCACCACTTCTGACATATATCACCAGTGGCTCCACCCTGCACAGGCACCGCTTCTTACATTTATCCCCAGTGTCTCCACCCTGCACAGGCCCCACTTCTGACATATATCCCAGTGTCTTCACCCTGCATAGGCACCGCTTCTTACATATATCCCCAGTGGCTCCACCCTACACAGTCGCCCCTTCTTGCATATATCCCCAGTGCTCCACCCTGCACAGGAACCGCATCTGACATATATCCCCAGTGTCTCCACCCTGTATAGGCACTGCTTCTGACATATATGCCCAGTTGCTCCACCCTGCACAGTCACTGCTTCTTACATATATCCCCAGTGGTTCCACCCTTCACAGGCACCGCTTCTGACCTATATATCAAGTGTCTCCACCCTGCACAGGCACCGCTTCTTACATATATCCCCAGTGGCCAACCCTGCGCAGTCACCGCTTCTTATATATATCCCCATTGCTCCACCCTGCACAGGTACCGCTTCTTACATATATACCCAGTGTCACACCCTCGATAGGCACTGCTTCTTACATATATCCCCAGTAGCCCCACCCAACACAGTCACTGCTTCTTACAAATATCCCCAGTGCTCCACCCTGCACAGGTACCGCTTCTTACATATATCCCCAGTGTCTCTACCCTGCATAGGCACAGCTTCCGACATATAACACCAGTGGCCCCAAACTGCACAGTCACTGCTTCTTGACTATATCTGAATGTCTCCACCCTGCATAGGCACCGCTTCTGAAATATATCCCCAGTAGCCCCACCCTGCACAGGCACTGCATCTCACATATATCCCCAGTGTCTCCACCTTGCACAGGCACCGCTTCTTACATATATCCCCATGTCTCCACCCTGCACAGGCACTGCTTCTGACATATATCCCCAGTGTCTCAACCCTTCACAGGCACCGCTTCAGACATATATCCCCACTGTCTTCACCCTGCACAGGCACTGCTTCTGACATATATCCCCAGTGTCTCCACCCTGCATAGGCACCGCTTCTGACATATATGCCCAGTGGTCCCACCCTGCACAGTCACTGCTTCTTACATATATCTCCCATGGCTCCACCCTTCACAGGCACCGCTTCTGACCTATTTATCCAGTGTCTCCACCCTGCACAGGCACCGCTTCTTATATATATCCCCATTGCTCCAGCCTGCACAGACACCGCTAATTACATATATCACCAGTGTCCCCACCCTCGACAGGCACCGCTTCTTACATATATCCCCAGTAGCCCCTCCCTGCACGGTCACCGCATCTTACATATATCCCCAGTGCTCCACCCTGCACTGGCACCGCTTCTTACATATATCCCCTGTGTCTCCACCCTGCATAAGCACCGCTTCTGACATATAACTCCAGTGGTCCCACCCTGCACAGTCACCGCTTCTTACATATTTCCCCAGTGGCTCCACCCTCCACAGGTACCGCTTCTTGCCTATATCCCAAGTGTCTCCACTGTTGACAGGCACCCCTTCTGACATATAGCCCCAGCGTCTCCACCCTCCTCAGGCACCGCTTCTTGCCTATATCCCCATTGCTCCACCCTGCACAGACACTGCTTCTTACATATATCCCCAGTGCATCCACCATGCATAGGCACCGTTTCCGACATATAACCCCACTGGTTGCAACCTGCACAGTCACCGCTTCTTACATATATCCCCAGTGGCTCCACACTCCACAGGCACCGCTTCTTGCTTAAATCCCGAGTGTCTCCACCGTTCACAGCCACCGCTTCTGACATATATCCCCAGTGTCTCCACCCTGCACAGGCACCGCTTCTGACATATATCCCAGTGTCTCTACCCTCCACAGGCACTGCTTCTTGCCTATATCCCCAGTGTCTCCACCCTGCACAGGCACCGCTTCTGAAATATATCCCCAGTGGTCCCACCCTGCACAGTCACCGCTTCTTACATATATCCCCAGTGCCTCCACCCTGCACAACCCCCGCTTCTGACATATATCCCCAGAGGCCCCACCCTGCATGTTCACTGCATGGGACATATATACCCAGTGCCTCCACCCTGCACAGCCCCCGCTTCTGACATATATCCCCAGTGTCTCCACCCTGCACAGGCACCACTTCTTACAAATATCCCCATGTCTCCACCCTGCACAGGCACTGCTTCTGACATATATCCCCAGTGTCTCAACCCTTCATAGGCACAGCTTCTGACATATATCTGAACTGTCTTCACCCTGCACAGGCACTGCTTCTTAGATATATCCCCAGTGTCTCCACCGTTCACAGGCACCGCTTCTGACATATATGCCCAGTGACCCCACCCTGCACAGTCACTGATTCTGACATATATCGCCAGTGTCTCCACCTCCATAGGCACCGCTTCTGACATATATGCCCAGTGGCCCCACCCTGCACAGTCACTGCTTCTTACAAATATCCCCAGTGGCTCCACCCTTCACAGGCACCGCTTCTGACCTATATATCCATTGTCTCCACCCTGCATAGGCACCGCTTCTTACATATATGCCCAGTGTCCCCACCCTCAACAGGCACCGCTTCTTACATATATGCCCAGTAGCCCCGCCTTGCACAGTCACCGCTTCTGACATATATCCCCAGTGTCCCCACCCTCCACGGGCACAGCTTCTTACATATATCCCTGTGTCTCCATCCTGCACAGGCACCACTTCTGACATATATCCCTGTATCTCCACCCTGCACAGGCACCACTTCTGACATATATCACCAGTGGCTCCACCCTGCACAGGCACCGCTTCTTACATTTATCCCCAGTGTCTCCACCCTACACAGGCCCCACTTCTGACATATATCCCAGTGTCTTCACCCTGCATAGGCACCGCTTCTTACATATATCCCCAGTGGCTCCACCCTACACAGTCGCCCCTTCTTGCATATATCCCCAGTGCTCCACCCTGCACAGGAACCGCATCTGACATATATCCCCAGTGTCTCCAACCTGTATAGGCACTGCTTCTGACATATATGCCCAGTTGCTCCACCCTGCACAGTCACTGCTTCTTACATATATCCCCAGTGGTTCCACCCTTCACAGGCACCGCTTCTGACCTATATATCAAGTGTCTCCACCCTGCACAGGCACCGCTTCTTACATATATCCCCAGTGGCCAACCCTGCGCAGTCACCGCTTCTTATATATATCCCCATTGCTCCACCCTGCACAGGTACCGCTTCTTACATATATACCCAGTGTCACACCCTCGATAGGCACTGCTTCTTACATATATCCCCAGTAGCCCCACCCAACACAGTCACTGCTTCTTACAAATATCCCCAGTGCTCCACCCTGCACAGGTACCGCTTCTTACATATATCCCCAGTGTCTCTACCCTGCATAGGCACAGCTTCCGACATATAACACCAGTGGCCCCACACTGCACAGTCACTGCTTCTTGACTATATCCGAATGTCTCCACCCTGCATAGGCACCGCTTCTGAAATATATCCCCAGTAGCCCCACCCTGCACAGGCACCGCATCTCACATATATCCCCAGTGTCTCCACCTTGCACAGGCACCGCTTCTTACATATATCCCCATGTCTCCACCCTGCACAGGCACTGCTTCTGACATATATCCCCAGTGTCTCAACCCTTCACAGGCACCGCTTCAGACATATATCCCCACTGTCTTCACCCTGCACAGGCACTGCTTCTGACACATATCCCCAGTGTCTCCACCCTGCATAGGCACCGCTTCTGACATATATGCCCAGTGGTCCCACCCTGCACAGTCACTGCTTCTTACATATATCTCCCATGGCTCCACCCTTCACAGGCACCGCTTCTGACCTATTTATCCAGTGTCTCCACCCTGCACAGGCACCGCTTCTTATATATATCCCCATTGCTCCAGCCTGCACAGACACCGCTAATTACATATATCCCCAGTGTCCCCACCCTCGACAGGCACCGCTTCTTACATATATCCCCAGTAGCCCCTCCCTGCACGGTCACCGGATCTTACATATATCCCCAGTGCTCCACCCTGCACTGGCACCGCTTCTTACATATATCCCCTGTGTCTCCACCCTGCATAAGCACCGCTTCTGACATATAACTCCAGTGGTCCCACCCTGCACAGTCACCGCTTCTTACATATATCCCCAGTGGCTCCACCCTCCACAGGTACCGCTTCTTGCCTATATCCCAAGTGTCTCCACTGTTGACAGGCACCCCTTCTGACATATATCCCCAGCGTCTCCACCCTCCTCAGGCACCGCTTCTTGCCTATATCCCCATTGCTCCACCCTGCACAGACACTGCTTCTTACATATATCCCCAGTGCATCCACCATGCATAGGCACCGTTTCCGACATATAACCCCACTGGTTGCAACCTGCACAGTCACCGCTTCTTACATATATCCCCAGTGGCTCCACACTCCACAGGCACCGCTTCTTGCTTATATCCCGAGTGTCTCCACCGTTCACAGCCACCGCTTCTGACATATATCCCCAGTGTCTCCACCCTGCACAGGCACCGCTTCTGACATATATCCCAGTGTCTCTACCCTCCACAGGCACTGCTTCTTGCCTATATCCCCAGTGTCTCCACCCTGCACAGGCACCGCTTCTGAAATATATCCCCAGTGGCCCCACCCTGCACAGTCACCGCTTCTTACATATATCCCCAGTGCATCCACCCTGCACAACCCCCGCTTCTGACATATATCCCCAGAGGCCCCACCCTGCATGTTCACTGCATGGGACATATATACCCAGTGCCTCCACCCTGCACAGCCCCCGCTTCTGACGTATATCCCCAGTGGCTCCACCCTCCACAGGCACCACTTCTTGCCTATATCCCGAGTGTCTCCACCGTTCACAGACAATGCTTCTGACATATATTCCCAGTGTCTCCACCCTGCATAGGCACCGCTTCTCAAATATATCCCCAGTGGCCCCACCCTGCACAGTCACCGCTTCTTACATATATCCCCAGTGCCTCCACCCTGCACAGCCCCGATTCAGACATATATCCCCAGTGGCCCCACCCTGCACAGGCACTGCATCTGACATATATCCCCAGTGTCTCCACCCTGCACAGGCACCACTTCTTACAAATATCCCCATGTCTCCACCCTGCACAGGCACTGCTTCTGACATATATCCCCAGTGTCTCAACCCTTCATAGGCACCGCTTCTGACATATATCTGAACTGTCTTCACCCTGCACAGGCACTGCTTCTTACATATATCCCCAGTGTCTCCACCGTTCACAGGCACCGCTTCTGACATATATGCCCAGTGGCCCCACCCTGCACAGTCACTGATTCTGACATATATCCCCAGTGTCTCCACCTCCATAGGCACCACTTCTGACATATATGCCCAGTGGCCCCACCCTGCACAGTCACTGCTTCTTACAAATATCCCCAGTGGCTCCACCCTTCACAGGCACCGCTTCTGACCTATATATCCATTGTCTCCACCCTGCATAGGCACCGCTTCTTACATATATGCCCAGTGTCCCCACCCTCAACAGGCACCGCTTCTTACATATATCCCCAGTAGCCCCGCCTTGCACAGTCACCGCTTCTTACATATATCCCCAGTGCTCCACCCTGCACAGGCACTGCTTCTTACATATATCCCCAGTGTCTCCACCCTGCATAGGCATCGCTTCTTACATATATCCCCAGTGTCACACCCTCGATAGGCACTGTGTTAGGGAGAATTCTCTGTTAAGGCTGAATTTCCTAACCTAGTGAGTCCCCCAGCAGCTTTGCTGGATTTCTGGAGTTTGTTGTTTTCATCCTGCCAAGAGTGAGACTCTTTTCCTCCCACTCTTGGACATGATTGTGGTTGATTTCTTTGAATGTCAATGTGTTCTATGGACTATGGGGTCTTTTACTCCATAGGGTCTCATGTGCTTTGCTATGTGTGTTACACCGCACCCTCCGTGCCGTAACTCTGGGGTGTCCTAGGTGACCCCCACCATAGACTCCATACCCGGGGACTGACTACTGTCTCCCAGGGCATGTAAAGTCACCATTGGCTTTACTAGACCTAAATTTACTAACAGAACCAGTACAAACCATCCTATTGTGGACGTGCTGGTAGGGGTAATTCGATTACCCCTGGGTCTGTTGTTCGAGGGGGCACTGTCCCGTCCCCCCTCGTCGAGTTTTGGCTGGTGGCAGTGGATACTACTTTTTATATTCGACCGCGAATATATCCCTATTGGATTTTCCCATTGTTCGAGGCCAATCTTTTTCTATGTAGCCTCGGTCATACCACCGGTTTATTAAATTAATATAAATTCACTGGTTGGTATTTTCTGCCAGAACTCGGCTTTTAAAATGGCGTATGTGTTCGCCTCTGTAGCTCCAAACCAAAGGTTGAGCCCTTTGTTCCACTTTTGGCGGGCTTCTGCACAGAAGCCCTCCAGAGTGGTGCCATTCTGTCTGGGTACCACAGGGGGTGTGGGAGGGGGTTTAGGCACCCTGGACTGAGTTGCCTTGCCAACTCAAGTCGCACTCTGGTGTGATTGGCCCAAGTGGTGAGCCGCCCCGCTCACCACTTAGCATGCTTGATTGACAGCTAGGCTGAATGAATGGGGGTTTTCTGCATAAAAGCAGGGCTTTGGGGACTGGAACTTCAGAAGTCGCCACAGGACCTAAGAATCTGACGAGGGAAACGCTGAGCCGACCTGCAACGACGACACCTCCGGTGGAGCCCTGCTGAACCGACTCACCACTTCCCAATGACAGAGGAGATCTCCCTGCTGGAGAGTCTTCTTCCCTTGACTGGTGGGAACAACCAGTCCCTTGCTTTTTCTTCGCTTCCAGGACGTCTAGTGGTCGAATTGCCCGTGCTGAGCACCCCGGCAACCGGATAGCCACTAACCACTGTACCGCGACCAAAAGGTGGTGCCTTGTGACTGAGCACTCCGCGGCTGGTCTCTTCCCTGGTGGTGCAACGATCTTCAACTTTCCTCTACGACGAGATGATCTCTTCGCCTGGCAAAGTCCCGACTTACATCCACCACCCGGAACATCTGCCCCGCCGGAGCTGTCTCTTCACTTTCAAGGTACTGTGTCTACCTGGCTTCCCTTGAACCGGTTAGCGTGAGGTGTCTTAAATCCTTACCTTTCCACTGGGTCGCCTCCAGACCTTCTTAACTTTTGTTCTGAAACTGGTCCAACCTTTCTGTGACATTTTGCTTCAAAGACTTGAAGTGTATTTCCACTGTGGTATTTTTGGGACATACCGCCTTGCCTCTCTCCGAGTGGGCCTGGCCTCTGAACTTTGTGATCTACAGTAGACCCTGCCTAGCTTGAGTTGCATTTGCTTCGTAAAAGTGTTGGTACTGAGTTGGTTTCATACCCTGCCTTTTTCTCTCCCTTTCTAACGAATATTAGAGTGCCATCTCGGGTAAGCACTCACATCTGTCTGCAAATAAGTGGTGTCTTTGAACCTAGAATTATTGAAATATTGTTATGGGATTGATATATACTTATAATAACTGTGATTGAAGTTGTTTGCCATATTAGTGCCAGTGTGTTTTCCATAGATGTGTTTTTAAATAAATAATTATATATCTTTACACCGAAGCTCTGATCCATGTCTGCTTGTTCTACTGTGTAAATTGCCCTACCTTGTATACTCCAAATACTGCCTAACTCGTCTTGAGAGAAGTCTGACTGCTCAGCCACAGCTACCAGGTAAATGTGGGTGGTGCAGACTGCTACCAATTGGGTTTACTGCTAACTCCTGTAGTCTTAAACTTTTTGCAGTGGTCCCAGAGGGAACTGCACAGGTGTCTGCCTAACAACCTTTCACAGGCACCGCTTCTGACAAATATGCCCAGTGGCCCCACCCTGCACAGTCAGTGCTTCTGGCATATATCCCAGTGTCTCCACCCTGCATAGGCACCGCTTCTGACAGATATGCCCAGTGGCCCCTCCCTGCACAGGCACTGCTTCTTACATATATCCCCAGTGCCTCCACCCTGCACAGCCCCTGCTTCTGACATATATCCCAAGTGTCTCCACCCTGCATAGGCACCGCTTCTGACATAAGCCTTTTTCCTTAGGCCCAGGATCAGATGCAGAAGACTCGATGAGCGTTCTGCTGCAGAGGATGCAGAATAACGCAAAGCAAGATTCATCCATCGGGTGTGGTTTAAATAGCCTCCTGTAGTGCTTAGATGTCTCCTTCCACAGCCACGCCTAGGTAAGAAAAGAGTTCCTGCTTTCCAGAAGAGTTCCAGTGTTCTGAACCTAGGGAGTGGCTCCTGCCCCACCCAACAGGAAAAGTAGTTCCAAACAGAAGAGAATCAGAGGCTCAACTGGCAGGCAAGTAAGCAGCATGGTCTGCTGCAGGTAAGTCCACCCAAGCATTATGAGCCCGGCGCTTCCAGCGCTGGGACTGGGCATATTTATGAGCCTGGTGCCACTGGCGCCAGGACTGGGTCCAAAAGGTCCCAATTGGGACTGGTTGGCACTCGGAAACTGGGTTATGGATCTGCTTCCAAGGGAGTTGGGAAAACCCTGACCTTTTGGAAGCAGAGATCATGCCACCTGCACAAGCACCGCTTCTTACATATATCCCTAGTGCTCCACCCTTCACAGGCACTGCTTCTTACATATATCTCTGTGTCTCCACCCTGCACAGGCACCGCTTCTTACATATATCCCCAGTGTCTCCACCCTGCACAGGCACCGCTTCTGACAAATATTCCCAGTCTCTCCACCCAGCACAGGCAATGCTGCTTACATATATCCCCGGTGGCTCCACCCTACACAGGCACCGCTTCTGACATATATCCCCAGTGGCTCCACCCTGCACAAGCACCGCTTCTGACATATATCTCCAGTGTCTCCACCCTCCACAGGTATCGCATGTCATTATATTTCCCCAGTGTCTCCACCCTGCAAAGACACCGCTTCTGACATGCATCCCCAGTGGCTCCACCCTACACAGGCACCGCTTCTGACATGCATCCCCAGTGGCTCCACCCTACACAGGCACCGCTTCTGACATATATTGCCAGTGCTCTACCCTGAACAGGCACCGCTTCTGCCGTATATCCCCAGTGTCTCCACCCTGCACAGGCACCGGTTCTTACATATATCCCCAGTGCTCCACCCTGCATGGGCACTGCTTCTGACATTTATCCCTGTGTCTCCACCCTACACAGGCACCGCTTCTGACATATAACCCAAGTGGCGCCACCCTGCATAGGCACCGCTTCTGACAAATGTTGCTGTGTCTCCACCCTGCACAGGCACTGCTTCTGACATATATCCCCAGTGTCTTCACCCTGCGCAGGCACTGCTTCTTACATATATCCCCAGTGTCTCCACCCTGCACAGGCACCACTTCTGACATATATCCCCAGTGTCTCCACCCTGCACAGGCACTGCTTCTTAGATAAATCCCCAGTGTCTACACCCTGCACAGGCACCGCTTCTGACATATATTTGCAGTGTCTCCACCCTGCACCAGCACTGCTTATTACATATATCCCCAGTGTCTCCACCCTGCATAGGCACCACTTCTGACATATGTCTATGTGTCTCCACCCTGCACAGGCACCACTTCTGACATATATCCCAGTGGCTCCAACCTGCACAGGCATTGCATGTCAATATATTCCCCAGTGTCTCCACCCTGCACAGGCATCGCATGTCATTATATTCCCCAGTGTCTCCACCCTGCACAGGCATCACATGTCATTATATCCCCAGTGTCTCCACCCAGCACAGGCAGCGCATGACATTATATATACCCAGTGTATCCACCCTGCACAGGCATTGCATGTCATTATATATCCCCAGTGTCTCCACCCTGCACAGGCATCACATGTCATTATATATTCCCAGTGGCCCCACTCTGCACAGGCATCACATGTCATTATATTCCCCAGTGTCTCCACCCTGCACAGGCATCGCATGTCATTATATATTCCAAGTGGCCCCACCATGCACAGGCATCGCATGTCATTATATATCCCCAGTGTCTCCACCCTGCAGAGGCATTGCATGTCATTATATATCCCCAGTGTCTCCACCCTCCAGAAGCAGCGCATGTCATTATATCCCCAGTGTCTCCACCCTGCACAGGCATTGCATGTCATTATATATCCCCAGTGTATCCACCCTGCATAGGCATTGCATGTCCTTATATTCTCCAGTGGCCCAACCCTGCACAGGCATTGCATCTCATTATAATCCCCAGTACCTCCCTGCACAGGCATCGCATGTCATTATATATCCCCCAGTGTCTCCACCCTGCACAGGCATCGCATGTCATTATATCCCCAGTGTCTCCACCCTGCACAGGCATCGCATGTCATTATATATCCCCAGTTCTCCACCCTGCACAGGCATTGCATGTTATTATATATCCCCTGTGGCCCGCCCTACACAGGCACTGCATGTCATTATATTCACCAGTGGCACCACCCTGCACAGGCATCGCATGTCATTATATATTCCCCAGTGTCTCCACCCTGCACAGGAACCGCATGTCATTATATTCCCCAGTGTCTCCACCCTGCACAGGCATCGCATGCCATTATATATTCTCCAGTGTCTCCACCCTGCACAGGCATCGCATGTCCTTATATCCCTAGTGTCTCCACCCTGCACAGGCATCTCATGTCATTATATCCCCAGTGGCTCCACCCTGCACAGGCATCCCATGTCATTATATATCCCCAGTGTCTCCACCCTGCACAGACATTGCATGTCATTATATATACCCAGTGTCTCCACCCTGCACAGGCATCGCATGTCATTATATATTCCCAGTGTCTCCACCCTGCACAGGCATCCCATGTCATTATATATCCCCAGTGTCTCCAACCTGCACAGGCATCGCATGTCATTATATCCCCAGTGTCTCCACCCTGCACAGACATTGCATGTCATTCTATATCCCCAGTGTCTCCACCCTGCAGAGGCACCGCATGTCATTATATATCCCGTGTGTCTCCACCCTGTTATATGTGCATAGTGGCCGCACACCTGCACAGACATTGCATGTGATTATATAATCCCCAGTGCCCCCCCTGCACAGGCATCACATGTCATTATATTCTGCAGTATCTCCAACCTGCACAGGCATCCCTTGTCATTATATATTCCCCAGTGTCTCCACCCTGCAGAGGCATCACATGTCATTATATATCCCCAGTGGCCCCACCCTGCACAGGCATCGCATGTCATATATGATCCAGTGTCCCCACACTGCAGAGGCATCGCATGTCATTATATATCCCCAATGGCCCCACCCTGCACAGGCATCACATGTCATTATATTCCCCAGTGTCTCCACCCTGCACAGGCACCGCATGTCATTATATTCCCCATTGTCTCCACCCTCCAGAGGCAGCGCATGTCATTATATCCCCAGTGTCTCCACCCTGCACAGGCATCGCATGTCATTATATTCCCCAGTGGCCCCACCCTGAACAGGCATCACATGACATTATATATTCCCCAGTGTCTCCACCCTGCACAGGAACCGCATGTCATTATATTCCCCAGTGTCTCCTCCCTAGACAGGCACCGCATGTCATTATATTCCCCAGTGTCTCCACCCTGAACAGGCATCACATGTCATATTCCCCAGTGTCTCCACTTTGCAGAGGCATCTCATGTCATTACATATCCCCAGTGTCTCCACCCTGCACAGGCATCGCATGTCATTACATATCCCCAGTGTCTCCACCCTGCACAGGCATCGCATGTCATTACATATCCCCAGTGTCTCCACCCTGCAAAGGCATTGCATGTCATTATATATCCCCAGTGTATCCACCCTGCACAGGCATTGCATGTCATTATATATCCACGGTGTCTCCACCCTGCACAGGCATTGCATGTCATTATATATCCCCAGTGTCTCCACCCTGCACAGGCATTGCATGTCATTATATATCCCCAGTTTATCCACCCTGCACAGGCATTGCATGTCATTCTATCCCCAGTGTCTCCACCCTGCACAGGCATTGCATGTCATTATATATCCCCAGTGTCTCCACCCTGCACAGGCATTGCATGTCATTATTTCCCCAGTGTCTCCACCCTGCACAGTCACCACATGTCATTATATATCCCCAGTGTCCCCACCCTGCACAGGCATGGCATGTCATTATATATTTCCAGTGGCCCAACCCTGCACAGGCATCACATGTCATTATATATCCCCAGTATCTCCACACTGCACAGGCACTGCATGTCATTATATATCCCCAGTGTCTACACCCTGCACAGGCATTGCATGTCATTATATTCCCCATTGTCTCCACCCTGCACAGGCATCGCATGTCATTATATCCCTAGTGTCTCCACCCTGCACTGGAATCGCATGTCATTATATATCCCCAGTGTCTCCACCCTGCACAGGCATCGCCTGTCATTATATATCCCCAGTGTCCCCCCCTGCACAGGCATTGCATGTCATTATATCCCCAGTGTCTCCACCCTGCACAGGCATTGCTTGTCATTATATTCCCAGTGGCCCCACCCTGCACAGGCATCACATGTCATTATATATCCCCAGTGGCCCCACCCTGCACAGGCATCACATGTCATATATTATCCAGCGGCCCTACCCTGCACAGGCATCGCATGTCATTATATTCCCCAGTGTCTCCTCCCTAGACAGGCACCACATGTCATTATATTCCGCAGTGGATCCACCCAGCACAGGCATCGAATGTTATTATATATCCCCAGTGTCTCCACCCTGCACAGGCATCGCATGTCATTACATATCCCCAGTGTCTCCACCCTGCACAGGCATTGCATGTCATTATATATCCCCAGTGTCTCCACCCTGCACAGGCATTGCATGTCATTATATATCCCCAGTGTCTCCACCCTGCACAGGCATTGCATGTCATTATATATCCCCAGTGTCTCCACCCTGCACAGGCATTGCATGTCATTCTATCCCCAGTGTCTCCACCCTGCACAGGCATCGCATGTCATTATATATCTGCAGTGTCTCCACCCTGCACAGGCATTGCATGGCATTATTTCCCCAGTGTCTCCACCCTGCACAGGCACCGCATGTCATTATATATCCCCAGTGCCCCCACGCTGCACAGGCACGGCATGTCATTATATATTTCCAGTGGCCCCACCCTGCACAGGCATCACATGTCATTATATATTCCCAGTGGCCCCACCCTGCACAGGCATCCCATGTCATTATATTCCACAGTGTCTCCACCCAGCACAGGCATCGCATGTCATTATATATTCCCAGTGCCCCCCCCTACACAGGCATTGCATGTCATTATATTCCCCAGTGTCTCCACCCTGCACAGGCATCGCATGTCATTATATATCCCCTAGTGTCTCAACCCTGCACAGACATCGCATGTCATATATTCCAGAGTGTCTCCACCCTGCACAGGCATCGCATGTCATTATATGTTGCCAGTGGCCCCACCCTGCACAGGCATCACATGTCATTATATATCCCCAGTGTCTCCACCCTGCACAGGCATCGCGTGTCATTATATATTCCCCAGTGGTCCCACCCTGCACAGGCATCGCATGTCATTATATATCCCCAGTGGCCCCACCCTGCACAGGCATCGCATGTCATTATATATTCCCAGTGGCCCGATCCTGCACAGGCATTGCATGTCATTATATCCCCAGTGTCTCCACCCTGCACAGACATTGTTTCTCATTATATACCCAGTGTCTACACCCTGCACAGGCATCGCATGTCATTATACATCCCCAGTGTCTCCACCCTGAACAGGCACTGCATGTCATTATACATCCCCATTGTCTCCACAGTGCACAGGCACCACATCTTACATATATCCCCAGTGCCTCCACCCTGCACAGGCATTGTTTCTCATTATATACCCAGTGTCTACACCCTGCACAGGCATCGCATGTCATTATATATCCCCAGTATCTCCACCCTGCACAGGCACTGCATGTCATTATACATCCCCATTGTCTCCACAGTGCACAGGCACCGCATCTTACATATATCCCCAGTGCCTCCACCCTGCACAGGCATTGCATGTCATTATATATCTCCAGTGTCTCCACCCTGCACAGGCATCGCATGTAATTATACATCCCCAGTGTCTCCACCCTCCACATGCATCGCATGTCATTATATATCCATAGTAGCCTCACACCTGCACAGGCATCGCATGTCATTATATATTCTCCAGTGTCTCCAGCCTGCACCGGCATCACATGTCATTATATCGCCAGTTTCTCCACCCTGCACCGGCATCACATGTCATTATATATCCCAAATGTCTCCACCCTGTACAGGCATCCCATGTCATTATATATTCCCCAGTGTCTCCACCCTGAACAGGCATCGCATGTCATTATATCCCCAGTTTCTCCACCCTGCACAGGCATCGCATGTCATTATATATTCCCCAGTGTCTCCACCCTGCACAGGCATCGCATGTTTTTATATATTCCCAGTGTCTCCACTCTGCACAGGCATCACATGTCATTATATATTCCCAGATTCTCCACCCTGAACAGGCATGCCATGTCATTATATCCCCAGTTTCTCCACCCTGCCCAGGCATCGCATGTCATTATGTATCCCCCAGTGTCTTCACCCTGCACAGGCATCGCATGTCATTATATATTCCCCAGTGTCTCCACCCTGCACAGGCATTGCATGTTTTTATATATTCCCAGTGTCTCCACCCTGCAAAGACATCACATGTCATTATATATCCCCAGTGGCCCCATCCTGCACAGGCATTGCATGTCATTATATATTCCCAGAGGCCCCACCCTGCACAGGCATCACATGTCATTATATTCCGCAGTGTCTCCACCCAGCACAGGCATCGCATGTCATTATATATTCCCAGTGCCCTCCCCTACACAGGCATTGCATGCCATTATATATCCCCACTTCTCCACCCTGCAGAGGCATTGCATGTTATTATATGTCCCCAGTGGCCCCGCCCTACACAGGCACTGCATGCCATTATATTCACCAGTGGCCCCACCCTGCACAGGCATCGCATTGCATTATATACCCCCAGTGGCCCCACCCTGCACAGGCATCGCATGTCATTATATATTGCCAATGGCCCCACCCTGCACAGGCATTGCATGTCATTATATCCCCAGTGTCTCCACCCTGCACAGACATCGCTTCGCATTATATACCCAGTGTCTTTACCCTGCACAGGCACCGCATGTCATTATACATCCCCAGTGTCTCCACCCTGTACAGGCATTGCATGTCATTATATATCCCCAGTATTTCCACCCTGCATATGCATCGCATGTCATTATATATCCATAGTGGCCCAACACCTGCACAGGCATCGCTTGTCATTATATCCCCAGTGTCTACACCCTGCACAGGCACCGCATGTCATTATACATCCCCAGTGTCTCCACAGTGCAAAAGGCACTGCATCTTACATATGTCCCCAGTGTCTCCACCCTGCACTGGCATTGCATGTCATTATATATCCCAAGTGTCTCCACCCTGCACAGGCATCGCATGTAATTATACATCCCCAGTGTCTCCACCCTGCACATGCATCGCATGTCATTATATCGCCAGTGTCTACACCCTGCAGAGGCATCGCATGTCATTATATCCCCAGTGTCTCCACCCTGCACAGACATTGCATGTCATTCTATATCCCCAGTGTCTCCACCCTGCAGAGGCACCGCATGTCATTATATATCCCGTGTGTCTCCACCCTGTTATATGTGCATAGTGGCCGCACACCTGCACAGACATTGCATGTGATTATATAATCCCCAGTGCCCCCCCTGCACAGGCATCACATGTCATTATATTCTGCAGTATCTCCAACCTGCACAGGCATCCCTTGTCATTATATATTCCCCAGTGTCTCCACCCTGCAGAGGCATCACATGTCATTATATATCCCCAGTGGCCCCACCCTGCACAGGCATCGCATGTCATATATTATCCAGTGTCCCCACACTGCAGAGGCATCGCATGTCATTATATATCCCCAATGGCCCCACCCTGCACAGGCATCACATGTCATTATATTCCCCAGTGTCTCCACCCTGCACAGGCACCGCATGTCATTATATTCCCCATTGTCTCCACCCTCCAGAGGCAGCGCATGTCATTATATCCCCAGTGTCTCCACCCTGCACAGGCATCGCATGTCATTATATTCCCCAGTGGCCCCACCCTGAACAGGCATCACATGTCATTATATATTCCCCAGTGTCTCCACCCTGCACAGGAACCGCATGTCATTATATTCCCCAGTGTCTCCTCCCTAGACAGGCACCGCATGTCATTATATTCCCCAGTGTCTCCACCCTGAACAGGCATCACATGTCATATTCCCCAGTGTCTCCACTCTGCAGAGGCATCTCATGTCATTACATATCCCCAGTGTCTCCACCCTGCACAGGCATCGCATGTCATTACATATCCCCAGTGTCTCCACCCTGCACAGGCATCGCATGTCATTACATATCCCCAGTGTCTCCACCCTGCAAAGGCATTGCATGTCATTATATATCCCCAGTGTATCCACCCTGCACAGGCATTGCATGTCATTATATATCCACGGTGTCTCCACCCTGCACAGGCATTGCATGTCATTATATATCCCCAGTGTCTCCACCCTGCACAGGCATTGCATGTCATTATATATCCCCAGTTTATCCACCCTGCACAGGCATTGCATGTCATTCTATCCCCAGTGTCTCCACCCTGCACAGGCATTGCATGTCATTATATATCCCCAGTGTCTCCACCCTGCACAGGCATTGCATGTCATTATTTCCCCAGTGTCTCCACCCTGCACAGTCACCACATGTCATTATATATCCCCAGTGTCCCCACCCTGCACAGGCATGGCATGTCATTATATATTTCCAGTGGCCCAACCCTGCACAGGCATCACATGTCATTATATATCCCCAGTATCTCCACACTGCACAGGCACTGCATGTCATTATATATCCCCAGTGTCTACACCCTGCACAGGCATTGCATGTCATTATATTCCCCATTGTCTCCACCCTGCACAGGCATCGCATGTCATTATATCCCTAGTGTCTCCACCCTGCACTGGAATCGCATGTCATTATATCCCCAGTGTCTCCACCCTGCACAGGCATCGCATGTCATTATATATCCCCAGTTCTCCACCCTGCACAGGCATTGCATGTTATTATATATCCCCTGTGGCCCGCCCTACACAGGCACTGCATGTCATTATATTCACCAGTGGCACCACCCTGCACAGGCATCGCATGTCATTATATATTCCCCAGTGTCTCCACCCTGCACAGGAACCGCATGTCATTATATTCCCCAGTGTCTCCACCCTGCACAGGCATCGCATGCCATTATATATTCTCCAGTGTCTCCACCCTGCACAGGCATCGCATGTCCTTATATATCCCCAGTGTCCCCCCCTGCACAGGCATTGCATGTCATTATATCCCTAGTGTCTCCACCCTGCACTGGAATCGCATGTCATTATATATCCCCAGTGTCTCCACCCTGCACAGGCATCGCCTGTCATTATATATCCCCAGTGTCCCCCCCTGCACAGGCATTGCATGTCATTATATCCCCAGTGTCTCCACCCTGCACAGGCATTGCTTGTCATTATATTCCCAGTGGCCCCACCCTGCACAGGCATCACATGTCATTATATATCCCCAGTGGCCCCACCCTGCACAGGCATCACATGTCATATATTATCCAGCGGCCCTACCCTGCACAGGCATCGCATGTCATTATATTCCCCAGTGTCTCCTCCCTAGACAGGCACCACATGTCATTATATTCCGCAGTGGATCCACCCAGCACAGGCATCGAATGTTATTATATATCCCCAGTGTCTCCACCCTGCACAGGCATCGCATGTCATTACATATCCCCAGTGTCTCCACCCTGCACAGGCATTGCATGTCATTATATATCCCCAGTGTCTCCACCCTGCACAGGCATTGCATGTCATTATATATCCCCAGTGTCTCCACCCTGCACAGGCATTGCATGTCATTATATATCCCCAGTGTCTCCACCCTGCACAGGCATTGCATGTCATTCTATCCCCAGTGTCTCCACCCTGCACAGGCATCGCATGTCATTATATATCTGCAGTGTCTCCACCCTGCACAGGCATTGCATGGCATTATTTCCCCAGTGTCTCCACCCTGCACAGGCACCGCATGTCATTATATATCCCCAGTGCCCCCACGCTGCACAGGCACGGCATGTCATTATATATTTCCAGTGGCCCCACCCTGCACAGGCATCACATGTCATTATATATTCCCAGTGGCCCCACCCTGCACAGGCATCCCATGTCATTATATTCCACAGTGTCTCCACCCAGCACAGGCATCGCATGTCATTATATATTCCCAGTGCCCCCCCCTACACAGGCATTGCATGTCATTATATTCCCCAGTGTCTCCACCCTGCACAGGCATCGCATGTCATTATATATCCCCTAGTGTCTCAACCCTGCACAGACATCGCATGTCATATATTCCAGAGTGTCTCCACCCTGCACAGGCATCGCATGTCATTATATGTTGCCAGTGGCCCCACCCTGCACAGGCATCACATGTCATTATATATCCCCAGTGTCTCCACCCTGCACAGGCATCGCGTGTCATTATATATTCCCCAGTGGTCCCACCCTGCACAGGCATCGCATGTCATTATATATCCCCAGTGGCCCCACCCTGCACAGGCATCGCATGTCATTATATCCCCAGTGTCTCCACCCTGCACAGACATTGTTTCTCATTATATACCCAGTGTCTACACCCTGCACAGGCATCGCATGTCATTATACATCCCCAGTGTCTCCACCCTGAACAGGCACTGCATGTCATTATACATCCCCATTGTCTCCACAGTGCACAGGCACCACATCTTACATATATCCCCAGTGCCTCCACCCTGCACAGGCATTGTTTCTCATTATATACCCAGTGTCTACACCCTGCACAGGCATCGCATGTCATTATATATCCCCAGTATCTCCACCCTGCACAGGCACTGCATGTCATTATACATCCCCATTGTCTCCACAGTGCACAGGCACCGCATCTTACATATATCCCCAGTGCCTCCACCCTGCACAGGCATTGCATGTCATTATATATCTCCAGTGTCTCCACCCTGCACAGGCATCGCATGTAATTATACATCCCCAGTGTCTCCACCCTCCACATGCATCGCATGTCATTATATATCCATAGTAGCCTCACACCTGCACAGGCATCGCATGTCATTATATATTCTCCAGTGTCTCCAGCCTGCACCGGCATCACATGTCATTATATCGCCAGTTTCTCCACCCTGCACCGGCATCACATGTCATTATATATCCCAAATGTCTCCACCCTGTACAGGCATCCCATGTCATTATATATTCCCCAGTGTCTCCACCCTGAACAGGCATCGCATGTCATTATATCCCCAGTTTCTCCACCCTGCACAGGCATCGCATGTCATTATATATTCCCCAGTGTCTCCACCCTGCACAGGCATCGCATGTTTTTATATATTCCCAGTGTCTCCACTCTGCACAGGCATCACATGTCATTATATATTCCCAGATTCTCCACCCTGAACAGGCATGCCATGTCATTATATCCCCAGTTTCTCCACCCTGCCCAGGCATCGCATGTCATTATGTATCCCCCAGTGTCTTCACCCTGCACAGGCATCGCATGTCATTATATATTCCCCAGTGTCTCCACCCTGCACAGGCATTGCATGTTTTTATATATTCCCAGTGTCTCCACCCTGCAAAGACATCACATGTCATTATATATCCCCAGTGGCCCCATCCTGCACAGGCATTGCATGTCATTATATATTCCCAGAGGCCCCACCCTGCACAGGCATCACATGTCATTATATTCCGCAGTGTCTCCACCCAGCACAGGCATCGCATGTCATTATATATTCCCAGTGCCCTCCCCTACACAGGCATTGCATGCCATTATATATCCCCACTTCTCCACCCTGCAGAGGCATTGCATGTTATTATATGTCCCCAGTGGCCCCGCCCTACACAGGCACTGCATGCCATTATATTCACCAGTGGCCCCACCCTGCACAGGCATCGCATTGCATTATATACCCCCAGTGGCCCCACCCTGCACAGGCATCGCATGTCATTATATATTGCCAGTGGCCCCACCCTGCACAGGCATTGCATGTCATTATATCCCCAGTGTCTCCACCCTGCACAGACATCGCTTCGCATTATATACCCAGTGTCTTTACCCTGCACAGGCATTGCATGTCATTATATATCCCCAGTATTTCCACCCTGCACATGCATCGCATGTCATTATATATCCATAGTGGCCCAACACCTGCACAGGCATCGCTTGTCATTATATCCCCAGTGTCTACACCCTGCACAGGCACCGCATGTCATTATACATCCCCAGTGTCTCCACAGTGCAAAAGGCACTGCATCTTACATATGTCCCCAGTGTCTCCACCCTGCACTGGCATTGCATGTCATTATATATCCCAAGTGTCTCCACCCTGCACAGGCATCGCATGTAATTATACATCCCCAGTGTCTCCACCCTGCACATGCATCGCATGTCATTATATCGCCAGTGTCTACACCCTGCAGAGGCATCGCTTGTCATTAAATCCCCAGTGGCTCCACCCTGCACTGGCATTGCATGTCATTATATATTCCCCAGTGTCTCCACCCTGCACCGGCATCACATGTCATTATATCGCCAGTGTCTCCACCCTGCAGAGGCATCGCTTGTCATTAAATCCCCAGTGGCTCCACCCTGCACAGGCATTGCATGTCATTATATCCCCAGTGTCTCCACCCTGCACAGGCATCGCATGTCATTATATATTCCCCAGTGTCTCCACCCTGCACAGGCATTGCATGTCATGATATATTCACAGTGTCTCCACCCTGCACAGGCATCCCATGTCATTATATATCCCCAGTGTCTCCACCCTGCACAGGCATCCCATTTCATTATATATTCCCGAGTGTCTCCACCCTGCAGAGGCATCGCTTGTCATTATATCCCCAGTGGCTCAACCCTGCACAGGCATCGCATGTCATTATATTCCCCAGTGTCTCCACCCACCAGAGGCAGCGCATGTCATTATATCCCCAGTGTCTCCACCCTGCACAGGCATTGCATGTCATTATATATCCCCAGTGTATCCACCCTGCACAGGCATTGCATGTCCTTATATTCTCCAGTGGCCCAACCATGCACAGGCATTGCATCTCATTATAATCCCCAGTACCTCCCTGCACAGGCATCGCATGTCATTATATCCCCAGTTCTCCACCCTGCACAGGCATCGCATGTTATTATATATCCCCTGTGGCCCGCCCTACACAGGCACTGCATGTCATTATATTCACCAGTGGCACCACCCTGCACAGGCATCGCATGTCATATATTATCCAGTGGCCCCATCCTGCAAAGGCATCGCTTGTCATTATATATCCCCAATGGCCCCACCCTGCACAGGCATCACATGTCATTATATTCCCCCGTGTCTCCACCCTGCACAGGCACCGCATGTCATTATATTCCCCAGTATCTCCTCCCTAGACAGGCACCGCATGTCATTATATTCCCCAGTGTCTCCATCCTGAACAGGCATCACATGTCATATTCCCCAGTTTCTCCACTCTGCAGAGGCATCTCATATCATTATATTCCGCAGTGGCTCCACCCTGCACAGGCATCGCATGTCATTACATATACCCAGTGTCTCCACCCTGCACAGGCATTGCATGTCATTATATATCCCCATTGTCTCCACCCTGCACAGGCATTGCATGTCATTATATATCCCCATTGTCTCCACCCTGCACAGGCATTGCATGTCATTATATATCCCCAGTGTCTCCACCCTGCACAGGCATTGCATGTCTATATATATCCCCAGTGTCTCTACCCTGCACAGGCATTGCATGTCATTCTATCCCCAGTGTCTCCACCCTGCACAGGCATTGCATGTCATTATATATCCCCATTGTCTCCACCCTGCACAGGCATTGCATGTCATTATATATCCCCAGTGTCTCCACCCTGCACAGGCATTGCATGTCATTATATATCCCCAGTGTCTCCACCCTGCACAGGCATTGCATGTCATTCTATCCCCAGTGTCTCCACCCTGCACAGGCATTGCATGTCATTATATATCCCCAGTGTCTCCACCCTGCACAGGCATTGCATGTCATTATATATCCCCAGTGTCCCATCCTGCACAGGCATCGCATGTCAATATATCCCCAGTGTCCCCACCCTGCACTGGAATCGCATGTCATTATATATCCCCAGTGTCTCCACCCTGCACAGGCATTGCATGTCATTATATATCCACAGTGTCTTCCCTGCACAGGCATTGCATGTCATTATATCCCCAGTGTCTCCACCCTGCACAGGAATTGCTTGTCATTATATCCCCAGTGTTTCCACCCTGTACAGGCATCACATGTCATTATATCCCAGTGTCTCCACCCTGCACACGCATCCCATGTCATTATATATCCCCAGTGTCTCCACTCTGCACAGGCATCCCATGTCATTATATATTCCCCAGTGTCTCCACCCTGCAGAGGCATTGCTTGTCATTATATGCCCAGTGGCTCCTCCCTGCACAGGCATCGCATGTCATTATATACCCCAGTGTCTCCACCCTCCAGAGGCAGTGCATGTCATTATATCCCCAGTGTCTCCACCCTGCACAGGCATCGCATGTCATTATATCCCCAGTGTCTCCACGCTGCACAGGCATCGCATGTCTTTATATATCCCCCAGTGTCTCCACCGTGCACAGGCATCGCATGTCATTATATATCCCCAGGATCTCCACCCTGCACAGGCACTGCATGTCATTATATATACCCAGTGTCTCCACCCTACACAGGCATCCCATGTCATTATATATCCCCAGTGTCTCCAACCTGCACAGGCATCGCATGTCATTATATCCCCAGTGTCTCCACCCTGCACAGACATTGCATGTCATTATATATCCCAAGGGTCTCCACCCTGCACAGGCACCGCATGTCATTATATATCCCAAGGGTCTCCACCCTGTTATATGTGCATAGTGGCCGCACACCTGCACAGACATTGCATGTCATTATATTCCCCAGTGCCCCCCCCGCACAGGCATCGCATGTCATTATATTCTGCAGTATCTCCAACCTGCACAGGCATCCCTTGTCATTATATATTCCCCAGTGTCTCCACCTTGCACAGGCATCGCATGTCATTATATATTCCCAGTGGCCCCACCCTGCACAGGCATCACATGTCATTAGATATCCCCAGTGGCCCCACCTTGCACAGGCATCGCATGTCATATATTATCCAGTGGCCCCACCCTGCACAGGCATCGCATGTCATTATATATCCCCAATGGCCCCACCCTGCACAGGCATCACATGTCATTATATTCCCCAGTGTCTCCACCCTGCACAGGCACCGCATGTCATTATATTCCCAGTGTCTCCACCCTGAACAGGCATCACATGTCATATTCCCCAGTGTCTCAACTCTGCACAGGCATTGCATGTCATTATTTATCCCCAGTGTCTCCACCCTGCACAGGCATTGCATGTCATTATATATCCCCAGTGTCTCCACCCTGCACAGGCATTGATTGTCATTCTATCCCCATGGTGTCCACCCTGCACAGGCATCGCATGTCATTATATATCCCCAGTGTCTCCACCCTGCACAGGCATTGCATGTCATTATTTCCCCAGTTTCTCCACCCTGCACAGGCACCGCATGTCACTATATATCCTCAGTGTCCCCACCCTGCACAGGCACGGCATGTCATTATATATTTCCAGTGGCTCCACCCTGCACAGGCATCACATGTCATTATATATCCCCAGTATCTCCACACTGCACAGGCACTGCATGTCATTATATATCCCCACTGCCTCCACCCTGCACAGGCATCGCATCTCATTATAATCCCCCAGTGTCTCCACCCTGCACAGGCATCGCATGTCATTATATTCCCCATTGTCTCCAACCTGCACAGGCATTGCATGTCATTATATCCCCAGTGGCTCCACCCTGCATTGGAATCGCATGTCATTATATATCCCCAGTGTCTCCACCCTGCACAGGCATTGCATGTCATTATGTATCCCCAGTGTCCCCCCTGCACAGGCATTGCATGTCATTATATCCCCAGTGTCTCCACCCTGCACAGGCATTGCTTGTCATTATATCCCCAGTGTTTCCACCCTGTACAGGCATCACATGTCATTATATCCCAGTGTCTCCACCCTGCACAGCCATCGCATGTCATTATATTCCCCAGTGTCTCCACCATGCACAGGCATTGCATGTCATTAAATATACTCAGTGTATCCAGCCTGCACACGCATCCCATGTCATTATATATCCCAGTGTCTCACCCCTGCACAGGCATCCCATGTCATTATATATTCCCCAGTGTCTCCACCCTGCAGAGGCATTGCTTGTCATCATATGCCCAGTGGCTCCTCCCTGCACAGGCATCGCATGTCATTATATTCCCCATTGTCTCCATCCTCCAGAGGCAGCGCATGTCATTATATCCCCAGTGTCTCCACCCTGCACAGGCATCGCATGTCATTATATCCCCAGTGTCTCCACGCTGCACAGGCATCGCATGTCTTTATATATCCCCCAGTGTCTCCACCGTGCACAGGCATCGCATGTCATTATATTTCCCCAGGATCTCCACCCTGCACAGGCACTGCATGTCATTATATATACCCAGTGTCTCCAGCCTGCACAGGCATCCCATGTCATTATATATCCCCAGTGTCTCCAACCTGCACAGGCATCACATGTCATTATATCCCCAGTGTCTCCACCCTGCACAGACATTGCATGTCATTCTATATCCCCAGTGTCTCCACCCTGCACAGGCACTGCATGTCATTATATATCCCGTGTGTCTCCACCCTGTTATATGTGCATAGTGGCCGCACACCTGCACAGACATTGCATGTGATTATATAATCCCCAGTGCCCCCCCTGCACAGGCATCGCATGTCATTATATTCTGCAGTATCTCCAACCTGCACAGGCATCCCTTGTCATTATATATTCCCAAGTGTCTCCACCCTGCACAGGCATTGCATGTCATTATATATTCCCAGTGGCCCCACCCTGCACAGGCATCGCATGTCATTATATATCCCCAGTGGCCCCACCCTGCACAGGCATCGCATGTCATATATTATCCAGTGTCCCCACCCTGCAGAGGCATCGCATGTCATTATATATCCCCAATGGCCCCACCCTGCACAGGCATCACATGTCATTATATTCCCCAGTGTCTCCACCCTGCACAGGCACCGCATGTCATTATATATCCCCAATGGCACCACCCTGCACAGGCATCACATGTTATTATATTCCCCATTGTCTCCACCCTCCAGAGGCAGCGCATGTCATTATATCCCCAGTGTCTCCACCCTGCACAGGCATTGCATGTCATTATATCCCCAGTGTCTCCACCCTGCACAGGCATTGCATGTCATTATATTCCCCAGTGTCTCCACTCTGCAGAGGCATCTCATATCATTATATTCCGCAGTGGCTCCACCCAGCACAGGCATCACATGTCATTATATATCCCCAGTGTCTCCACCCTGCACAGGCATCATATGTCATTACACATCCCCAGTGTCTCCACCCTGCACAGGCATTGCATGTCATTATATATCCCCAGTGTCTCCACCCTGCACAGGCATTGCATGTCATTATATATCCCCAGTGTCTCCACCCTGCAGAGGCATTGCATGTCATTATATATCCCCAATGTCTCCACCCTGCACAGGCATTGCATGTCATTATATATCCCCAGTGTCTCCACCCTGCACAGGCATTGCATGTCATTATATATCCCCAGTGTCTCCACCCTGCAGAGGCATTGCATGTCATTATATATCCCCAGTGTCTCCACCCTGCACAGGCATTGCATGTCATTATATATCCCCAGTGTCTCCACCCTGCACAGGCATTGCATGTCATTATTTCCCCAGTGTCTCCACCCTGCACAGGCATCACATGTCATTATATATCCCCAGTATCTCCACACTGCACAGGCACTGCATGACATTATATATCCCCAGTGTCTCCACCCTGCACAGGCATCGCATCTCATTATAATCCCCCAGTGTCTCCACTATGCAGAGGCATTGCTTGTCATTATATCCCCAGTGTTTCCACCCTGTACAGGCATCACATGTCATTATATCCCAGTGTCTCCACCCTGCACTGGCATCGCATGTCATTATATTCCCCAGTGTCTCCACCATGCACAGGCATTGCATGTTATTAAATATCCCCAGTGTATCCAGCCTGCACACACATACCATGTCATTATATATCCCCAGTGTCTCCACCCTGCACAGGCATCCCATGTCATTATATATTCCCCAGTGTCTCCACCCTGCAGAGGCATTGCTTGTCATTATATGCCCAATGGCTCCTCCCTGCACAGGCATCGCATGTCATTATATTCCCCATTGTCTCCACCCTCCAGAGGCAGCGCATGTCATTATATCCCCAGTGTCTCCACCCTGCACAGGCATCACATGTCATTATATCCCCAGTGTCTCCACGCTGCACAGGCATCGCATGTCTTTATATATCCCTCAGTGTCTCCACCGTGCACAGGCATCGCATGTCATTATATATCCCCAGGATCTCCACCCTGCACAGGCACTGCATGTCATTATATATACCCAGTGTATTCACCCTGCACAGGCATCGCATGTCATTATATATTCCCAGTGTCTCCACCCTGCACAGGCATCCCATGTCATTATATATCCCCAGTGTCTCCACCCTGCACAGGTATCGCATGTCATTATATCCCCAGTATCTCCAACCTGCATAGGCACTGCATGTCATTATATATACCCAGTGTCTCCACCCTGCACATGCATCGCATGTCATTATATATTTCCAGTGTCTCCACCCTGCACAGGCATCCCATGTCATTATATATCCCCAGTGTCTCCACCCTGCACAGGCATCGCATGTCATTATATCCCCAGTATCTGAACCCTGCACAGGCATCCCACGTCATTATATATTCCCCAGTGTCTCCACCCTGCACAGGCATCGCATGCCATTATATATTCCCAGTGGCCCCAGCCTGCACAGGCATCACATGTCATTATATATCCCCAGTGGCCCCACCCTCCACAGGCATCGCGTGTCATTATATATCCCCAGTGTCTCCACCCTGCACAGGCATTGCATGTCATTATATATCCCCAGTGTATCCACCCTGCACAGGCATTGCATTTCCTTATATTCTCCAGTGGCCCACCCCTGCACAGGCATCGCATCTCATTATAATCACCAGTACCTCCCTGCACAGGCATTGCATGCCATTATATATCCCCAGTGTCTCCACCCTGCACAGGCATTGCATGTTATTATATATCCCCAGTGTATCCACCCTGCACAGGCATGACACTTCATTATATATCCCCAGTGTCTCCACCCTGCACAGGCATTGCATGTCATTAAATATCCTCAGTGTATCCAGCCTGCATACGCATCCCATGTCATTATATATCCCCAGTGTCTCCACCCTGCACAGGCATCCCATGTCATTATATATTCCCCAGTGTCTCCACCCTGCAGAGGCATTGCTTGTCATTATATGCCCAGTGGCTCCTCCCTGCACAGGCATCGCATGTCATTATATTCCCCATTGTCTCCACCCTCCAGCGGCAGCGCATGTCATTATATTCCCAGTGTCTCCACGCTGCACAGGCATCGCATGTCTTTATATATCCCACAGTGTCTCCACCGTGCACAGGCATCCCATGTCATTATATATCCCCAGGATCTCCACCCTGCACAGGCACTGCATGTCATTATATATACCCAGTGTCTTCACCCTGCACAGGCATTGCATGTCATTAAATATCCTCAGTGTATCCAGCCTGCACACGCATCCCATGTCATTATATATCCCCAGTGTCTCCACCCTGCACAGGCATCCCATGTCATTATATATTCCCCGTGTCTCCACCCTGCACAGGCATCGCATGTCATTATATCCCCAGTGTCTCCACGCTGCACAGGCATCGCATGTCTTTATATATCCCCCAGTGTCTCCACCATGCACAGGCATCGCATGTCATTATATATCCCCAGGATCTCCACCCTGCACAGGCACTGCATGTCATTATATATAAACAGTGTCTCCAGCCTGCACAGGCATCCCATGTCATTATATATCCCCAGTGTCTCCAACCTGCACAGGCATCGCATGTCATTATATCCCCAGTGTCTCCACCCTGCACAGACATTGCATGTCATTCTATATCCCCAGTGTCTCCACCCTGCACAGGCACCGCATGTCATTATATATCCCGTGTGTCTCCACCCTGTTATATGTGCATAGTGGCCGCACACCTGCACAGACATTGCATGTCATTATATTCTGCAGTATCTCCAACCTGCACAGGCATCCCTTGTCATTATATATTCCCCAGTGTCTCCACCCTGCAGAGGCATCACATGTCATTATATATCCCCAGTGGCCCCACCCTGCACAGGCATCGCATGTCATATATTATCCAGTGTCCCCACACTGCAGAGGCATCGCATGTCATTATATATCCCCAATGGCCCCACCCTGCACAGGCATCACATGTCATTATATTCCCCAGTGTCTCCACCCTGCACAGGCACCGCATGTCATTATATTCCCCATTGTCTCCACCCTCCAGAGGCAGCGCATGTCATTATATCCCCAGTGTCTCCACCCTGCACAGGCATTGCATGTCATTATATTCCCCAGTGTCTCCACCATGAACAGGCATCACATGTCATATTCCCCAGTGGCTCCACTCTGCAGAGGCATCTCATATCATTATATTCCGCAGTGGCTCCAGCCTGCACAGGCATCCCATGTCATTATATATCCCCAGTGTCTCCAACCTGCACAGGCATTGCATGTCATTATATATTCCCAGTGGCCCCACCCTGCACAGGCATCACATGTCATTATATATCCCCAGTGGCCCCACCCTGCACAGGCATCGCATGTCATATATTATCCAGTGTCCCCACACTGCAGAGGCATCGCATGTCATTATATATCCCCAATGGCCCCACTCTGCACAGGCATCACATGTCATTATATTCCCCAGTGTCTCCACCCTGCACAGGCACCGCATGTCATTATATTCCCCATTGTCTCCACCCTCCAGAGGCAGCGCATGTCATTATATCCCCAGTGTCTCCACCCTGCACAGGCATTGCATGTCATTATATTCCCCAGTGTCTCCACTCTGCACAGGCATCGCATGTCATTATATATCCCCAGTGTCTCCACCCTGCACAGGCATCGTATGTCATTACACATCCCCAGTGTCTCCACCCTGCAGAGGCATTGCATGTCATTATATATCCCCAGTGTCTCCACCCTGCACAGGCATTGCATGTCATTCTATCCCCAGTTTCTCCACCCTGCACAGGCATCGCATGTCATTATATATCCCCAGTGTCTCCACCCTGCACAGGCATTGCATGTCATTATTTCCCCAGTGTCTCCACCCTGCACAGGCACCGCATGTCATTATATATCCACAGTGTCCCCACCCTGCACAGGCACGGCATGTCATTATATATTTCCAGTGGCCCCACCCTGCACAGGCATCACATGTCATTATATATCCCCAGTATCTCCACACTGCACAGCCACTGCATGTCATTATATATCCCCAGTGTCTCCACCCTGCACAGGCATCGCATCTCATTATAATCCCCCAGTGTCTCCACCCTGCACAGGCATCGCATGTCATTATATTCCCCATTGTCTCCACCCTGCACAGGCATCGCATGTCATTATATCCCCAGTGTCTCCACCCTGCACGGGAATCGCATGTCATTATATATCCCCAGTGTCTCCACTCTGCACAGGCATCGCATGTCATTATATATCCCCAGTGTCCCCCTCTGCACAGGCATTGCATGTCATTATATCCCCAGTGTCTCCACCCTGCACAGGCATTGCTTGTCATTATATCCCCAGTGTTTCCACCCTGTACAGGCATCACATGTCATTATATCCCAGTGTCTCCACCCTGCACTGGCATCGCATGTCATTATATTCCCCAGTGTCTCCACCATGCACAGGCATTGCATGTTATTAAATATCCCCAGTGTATCCAGCCTGCACACACATCCCATGTCATTATATATCCCCAGTGTCTCCACCCTGCACAGGCATCCCATGTCATTATATATTCCCCAGTGTCTCCACTCTGCAGAGGCATTGCTTGTCATTATATGCCCAGTGGCTCCTCCCTGCACAGGCATCGCATGTCATTATATTCCCCAGTGTCTCCACCCTCCAGAGTCAGCGCATGTCATTATATCCCCAGTGTCTCCACCCTGCACAGGCATCACATGTCATTATATCCCCAGTGTCTCCACGCTGCACAGGCATCGCATGTCTTTATATATCCCCCAGTGTCTCCACAGTGCACAGGCATCGCATGTCATTATATATCCCCAGGATCTCCACCCTGCACAGGCACTGCATGTCATTATATATACCCAGTGTATTCACCCTGCACAGGCATCGCATGTCATTATATATACCCAGTGTCTCCACCCTGCACAGGCATCCCATGTCATTATATATCCCCAGTGTCTCCACCCTGCACAGGTATCGCATGTCATTATATCCCCAGTATCTCCAACCTGCATAGGCACTGCATGTCATTATATATACCCAGTGTCTCCACCCTGCACATGCATCGCATGTCATTATATATTTCCAGTGTCTCCACCCTGCACAGGCATCCCATGTCATTATATATCCCCAGTGTCTCCACCCTGCACAGGCATCGCATGTCATTATATCCCCAGTATCTGAACCCTGCACAGGCATCCCACGTCATTATATATTCCCCAGTGTCTCCACCCTGCACAGGCATCGCATGCCATTATATATTCCCAGTGGCCCCAGCCTGCACAGGCATCACATGTCATTATATATCCCCAGTGGCCCCACCCTCCACAGGCATCGCGTGTCATTATATATCCCCAGTGTCTCCACCCTGCACAGGCATTGCATGTCATTATATATCCCCAGTGTATCCACCCTGCACAGGCATTGCATTTCCTTATATTCTCCAGTGGCCCACCCCTGCACAGGCATCGCATCTCATTATAATCACCAGTACCTCCCTGCACAGGCATTGCATGCCATTATATATCCCCAGTGTCTCCACCCTGCACAGGCATTGCATGTTATTATATATCCCCAGTGTATCCACCCTGCACAGGCATGACACTTCATTATATATCCCCAGTGTCTCCACCCTGCACAGGCATTGCATGTCATTAAATATCCTCAGTGTATCCAGCCTGCATACGCATCCCATGTCATTATATATCCCCAGTGTCTCCACCCTGCACAGGCATCCCATGTCATTATATATTCCCCAGTGTCTCCACCCTGCAGAGGCATTGCTTGTCATTATATGCCCAGTGGCTCCTCCCTGCACAGGCATCGCATGTCATTATATTCCCCATTGTCTCCACCCTCCAGCGGCAGCGCATGTCATTATATTCCCAGTGTCTCCACGCTGCACAGGCATCGCATGTCTTTATATATCCCACAGTGTCTCCACCGTGCACAGGCATCCCATGTCATTATATATCCCCAGGATCTCCACCCTGCACAGGCACTGCATGTCATTATATATACCCAGTGTCTCCACCCTGCACAGGCATTGCATGTCATTAAATATCCTCAGTGTATCCAGCCTGCACACGCATCCCATGTCATTATATATCCCCAGTGTCTCCACCCTGCACAGGCATCCCATGTCATTATATATTCCCCGTGTCTCCACCCTGCACAGGCATCGCATGTCATTATATCCCCAGTGTCTCCACGCTGCACAGGCATCGCATGTCTTTATATATCCCCCAGTGTCTCCACCATGCACAGGCATCGCATGTCATTATATATCCCCAGGATCTCCACCCTGCACAGGCACTGCATGTCATTATATATAAACAGTGTCTCCAGCCTGCACAGGCATCCCATGTCATTATATATCCCCAGTGTCTCCAACCTGCACAGGCATCGCATGTCATTATATCCCCAGTGTCTCCACCCTGCACAGACATTGCATGTCATTCTATATCCCCAGTGTCTCCACCCTGCACAGGCACCGCATGTCATTATATATCCCGTGTGTCTCCACCCTGTTATATGTGCATAGTGGCCGCACACCTGCACAGACATTGCATGTCATTATATTCTGCAGTATCTCCAACCTGCACAGGCATCCCTTGTCATTATATATTCCCCAGTGTCTCCACCCTGCAGAGGCATCACATGTCATTATATATCCCCAGTGGCCCCACCCTGCACAGGCATCGCATGTCATATATTATCCAGTGTCCCCACACTGCAGAGGCATCGCATGTCATTATATATCCCCAATGGCCCCACCCTGCACAGGCATCACATGTCATTATATTCCCCAGTGTCTCCACCCTGCACAGGCACCGCATGTCATTATATTCCCCATTGTCTCCACCCTCCAGAGGCAGCGCATGTCATTATATCCCCAGTGTCTCCACCCTGCACAGGCATTGCATGTCATTATATTCCCCAGTGTCTCCACCATGAACAGGCATCACATGTCATATTCCCCAGTGGCTCCACTCTGCAGAGGCATCTCATATCATTATATTCCGCAGTGGCTCCAGCCTGCACAGGCATCCCATGTCATTATATATCCCCAGTGTCTCCAACCTGCACAGGCATTGCATGTCATTATATATTCCCAGTGGCCCCACCCTGCACAGGCATCACATGTCATTATATATCCCCAGTGGCCCCACCCTGCACAGGCATCGCATGTCATATATTATCCAGTGTCCCCACACTGCAGAGGCATCGCATGTCATTATATATCCCCAATGGCCCCACTCTGCACAGGCATCACATGTCATTATATTCCCCAGTGTCTCCACCCTGCACAGGCACCGCATGTCATTATATTCCCCATTGTCTCCACCCTCCAGAGGCAGCGCATGTCATTATATCCCCAGTGTCTCCACCCTGCACAGGCATTGCATGTCATTATATTCCCCAGTGTCTCCACTCTGCACAGGCATCGCATGTCATTATATATCCCCAGTGTCTCCACCCTGCACAGGCATCGTATGTCATTACACATCCCCAGTGTCTCCACCCTGCAGAGGCATTGCATGTCATTATATATCCCCAGTGTCTCCACCCTGCACAGGCATTGCATGTCATTCTATCCCCAGTTTCTCCACCCTGCACAGGCATCGCATGTCATTATATATCCCCAGTGTCTCCACCCTGCACAGGCATTGCATGTCATTATTTCCCCAGTGTCTCCACCCTGCACAGGCACCGCATGTCATTATATATCCACAGTGTCCCCACCCTGCACAGGCACGGCATGTCATTATATATTTCCAGTGGCCCCACCCTGCACAGGCATCACATGTCATTATATATCCCCAGTATCTCCACACTGCACAGCCACTGCATGTCATTATATATCCCCAGTGTCTCCACCCTGCACAGGCATCGCATCTCATTATAATCCCCCAGTGTCTCCACCCTGCACAGGCATCGCATGTCATTATATTCCCCATTGTCTCCACCCTGCACAGGCATCGCATGTCATTATATCCCCAGTGTCTCCACCCTGCACGGGAATCGCATGTCATTATATATCCCCAGTGTCTCCACTCTGCACAGGCATCGCATGTCATTATATATCCCCAGTGTCCCCCTCTGCACAGGCATTGCATGTCATTATATCCCCAGTGTCTCCACCCTGCACAGGCATTGCTTGTCATTATATCCCCAGTGTTTCCACCCTGTACAGGCATCACATGTCATTATATCCCAGTGTCTCCACCCTGCACTGGCATCGCATGTCATTATATTCCCCAGTGTCTCCACCATGCACAGGCATTGCATGTTATTAAATATCCCCAGTGTATCCAGCCTGCACACACATCCCATGTCATTATATATCCCCAGTGTCTCCACCCTGCACAGGCATCCCATGTCATTATATATTCCCCAGTGTCTCCACTCTGCAGAGGCATTGCTTGTCATTATATGCCCAGTGGCTCCTCCCTGCACAGGCATCGCATGTCATTATATTCCCCAGTGTCTCCACCCTCCAGAGTCAGCGCATGTCATTATATCCCCAGTGTCTCCACCCTGCACAGGCATCACATGTCATTATATCCCCAGTGTCTCCACGCTGCACAGGCATCGCATGTCTTTATATATCCCCCAGTGTCTCCACAGTGCACAGGCATCGCATGTCATTATATATCCCCAGGATCTCCACCCTGCACAGGCACTGCATGTCATTATATATACCCAGTGTATTCACCCTGCACAGGCATCGCATGTCATTATATATACCCAGTGTCTCCACCCTGCACAGGCATCCCATGTCATTATATATCCCCAGTGTCTCCACTCTGCACAGGCATCCCATGTCATTATATATTCCCCAGTGTCTCCACCCTGCAGAGGCATTGCTTGTCATTATATGCCCAGTGGCTCCTCCCTGCACAGGCATCGCATGTCATTATATACCCCAGTGTCTCCACCCTCCAGAGGCAGTGCATGTCATTATATCCCCAGTGTCTCCACCCTGCACAGGCATCGCATGTCATTATATCCCCAGTGTCTCCACGCTGCACAGGCATCGCATGTCTTTATATATCCCCCAGTGTCTCCACCGTGCACAGGCATCGCATGTCATTATATATCCCCAGGATCTCCACCCTGCACAGGCACTGCATGTCATTATATATACCCAGTGTCTCCACCCTACACAGGCATCCCATGTCATTATATATCCCCAGTGTCTCCAACCTGCACAGGCATCGCATGTCATTATATCCCCAGTGTCTCCACCCTGCACAGACATTGCATGTCATTATATATCCCAAGGGTCTCCACCCTGCACAGGCACCGCATGTCATTATATATCCCAAGGGTCTCCACCCTGTTATATGTGCATAGTGGCCGCACACCTGCACAGACATTGCATGTCATTATATTCCCCAGTGCCCCCCCCGCACAGGCATCGCATGTCATTATATTCTGCAGTATCTCCAACCTGCACAGGCATCCCTTGTCATTATATATTCCCCAGTGTCTCCACCTTGCACAGGCATCGCATGTCATTATATATTCCCAGTGGCCCCACCCTGCACAGGCATCACATGTCATTAGATATCCCCAGTGGCCCCACCTTGCACAGGCATCGCATGTCATATATTATCCAGTGGCCCCACCCTGCACAGGCATCGCATGTCATTATATATCCCCAATGGCCCCACCCTGCACAGGCATCACATGTCATTATATTCCCCAGTGTCTCCACCCTGCACAGGCACCGCATGTCATTATATTCCCAGTGTCTCCACCCTGAACAGGCATCACATGTCATATTCCCCAGTGTCTCAACTCTGCACAGGCATTGCATGTCATTATTTATCCCCAGTGTCTCCACCCTGCACAGGCATTGCATGTCATTATATATCCCCAGTGTCTCCACCCTGCACAGGCATTGATTGTCATTCTATCCCCATGGTGTCCACCCTGCACAGGCATCGCATGTCATTATATATCCCCAGTGTCTCCACCCTGCACAGGCATTGCATGTCATTATTTCCCCAGTTTCTCCACCCTGCACAGGCACCGCATGTCACTATATATCCTCAGTGTCCCCACCCTGCACAGGCACGGCATGTCATTATATATTTCCAGTGGCTCCACCCTGCACAGGCATCACATGTCATTATATATCCCCAGTATCTCCACACTGCACAGGCACTGCATGTCATTATATATCCCCACTGCCTCCACCCTGCACAGGCATCGCATCTCATTATAATCCCCCAGTGTCTCCACCCTGCACAGGCATCGCATGTCATTATATTCCCCATTGTCTCCAACCTGCACAGGCATTGCATGTCATTATATCCCCAGTGGCTCCACCCTGCATTGGAATCGCATGTCATTATATATCCCCAGTGTCTCCACCCTGCACAGGCATTGCATGTCATTATGTATCCCCAGTGTCCCCCCTGCACAGGCATTGCATGTCATTATATCCCCAGTGTCTCCACCCTGCACAGGCATTGCTTGTCATTATATCCCCAGTGTTTCCACCCTGTACAGGCATCACATGTCATTATATCCCAGTGTCTCCACCCTGCACAGCCATCGCATGTCATTATATTCCCCAGTGTCTCCACCATGCACAGGCATTGCATGTCATTAAATATACTCAGTGTATCCAGCTTGCACACGCATCCCATGTCATTATATATCCCAGTGTCTCACCCCTGCACAGGCATCCCATGTCATTATATATTCCCCAGTGTCTCCACCCTGCAGAGGCATTGCTTGTCATCATATGCCCAGTGGCTCCTCCCTGCACAGGCATCGCATGTCATTATATTCCCCATTGTCTCCATCCTCCAGAGGCAGCGCATGTCATTATATCCCCAGTGTCTCCACCCTGCACAGGCATCGCATGTCATTATATCCCCAGTGTCTCCACGCTGCACAGGCATCGCATGTCTTTATATATCCCCCAGTGTCTCCACCGTGCACAGGCATCGCATGTCATTATATTTCCCCAGGATCTCCACCCTGCACAGGCACTGCATGTCATTATATATACCCAGTGTCTCCAGCCTGCACAGGCATCCCATGTCATTATATATCCCCAGTGTCTCCAACCTGCACAGGCATCACATGTCATTATATCCCCAGTGTCTCCACCCTGCACAGACATTGCATGTCATTCTATATCCCCAGTGTCTCCACCCTGCACAGGCACTGCATGTCATTATATATCCCGTGTGTCTCCACCCTGTTATATGTGCATAGTGGCCGCACACCTGCACAGACATTGCATGTGATTATATAATCCCCAGTGCCCCCCCTGCACAGGCATCGCATGTCATTATATTCTGCAGTATCTCCAACCTGCACAGGCATCCCTTGTCATTATATATTCCCAAGTGTCTCCACCCTGCACAGGCATTGCATGTCATTATATATTCCCAGTGGCCCCACCCTGCACAGGCATCGCATGTCATTATATATCCCCAGTGGCCCCACCCTGCACAGGCATCGCATGTCATATATTATCCAGTGTCCCCACCCTGCAGAGGCATCGCATGTCATTATATATCCCCAATGGCCCCACCCTGCACAGGCATCACATGTCATTATATTCCCCAGTGTCTCCACCCTGCACAGGCACCGCATGTCATTATATATCCCCAATGGCACCACCCTGCACAGGCATCACATGTTATTATATTCCCCATTGTCTCCACCCTCCAGAGGCAGCGCATGTCATTATATCCCCAGTGTCTCCACCCTGCACAGGCATTGCATGTCATTATATCCCCAGTGTCTCCACCCTGCACAGGCATTGCATGTCATTATATTCCCCAGTGTCTCCACTCTGCAGAGGCATCTCATATCATTATATTCCGCAGTGGCTCCACCCAGCACAGGCATCACATGTCATTATATATCCCCAGTGTCTCCACCCTGCACAGGCATCATATGTCATTACACATCCCCAGTGTCTCCACCCTGCACAGGCATTGCATGTCATTATATATCCCCAGTGTCTCCACCCTGCACAGGCATTGCATGTCATTATATATCCCCAGTGTCTCCACCCTGCAGAGGCATTGCATGTCATTATATATCCCCAATGTCTCCACCCTGCACAGGCATTGCATGTCATTATATATCCCCAGTGTCTCCACCCTGCACAGGCATTGCATGTCATTATATATCCCCAGTGTCTCCACCCTGCAGAGGCATTGCATGTCATTATATATCCCCAGTGTCTCCACCCTGCACAGGCATTGCATGTCATTATATATCCCCAGTGTCTCCACCCTGCACAGGCATTGCATGTCATTATTTCCCCAGTGTCTCCACCCTGCACAGGCATCACATGTCATTATATATCCCCAGTATCTCCACACTGCACAGGCACTGCATGACATTATATATCCCCAGTGTCTCCACCCTGCACAGGCATCGCATCTCATTATAATCCCCCAGTGTCTCCACTATGCAGAGGCATTGCTTGTCATTATATCCCCAGTGTTTCCACCCTGTACAGGCATCACATGTCATTATATCCCAGTGTCTCCACCCTGCACTGGCATCGCATGTCATTATATTCCCCAGTGTCTCCACCATGCACAGGCATTGCATGTTATTAAATATCCCCAGTGTATCCAGCCTGCACACACATACCATGTCATTATATATCCCCAGTGTCTCCACCCTGCACAGGCATCCCATGTCATTATATATTCCCCAGTGTCTCCACCCTGCAGAGGCATTGCTTGTCATTATATGCCCAATGGCTCCTCCCTGCACAGGCATCGCATGTCATTATATTCCCCATTGTCTCCACCCTCCAGAGGCAGCGCATGTCATTATATCCCCAGTGTCTCCACCCTGCACAGGCATCACATGTCATTATATCCCCAGTGTCTCCACGCTGCACAGGCATCGCATGTCTTTATATATCCCTCAGTGTCTCCACCGTGCACAGGCATCGCATGTCATTATATATCCCCAGGATCTCCACCCTGCACAGGCACTGCATGTCATTATATATACCCAGTGTATTCACCCTGCACAGGCATCGCATGTCATTATATATTCCCAGTGTCTCCACCCTGCACAGGCATCCCATGTCATTATATATCCCCAGTGTCTCCACCCTGCACAGGTATCGCATGTCATTATATCCCCAGTATCTCCAACCTGCATAGGCACTGCATGTCATTATATATACCCAGTGTCTCCACCCTGCACATGCATCGCATGTCATTATATATTTCCAGTGTCTCCACCCTGCACAGGCATCCCATGTCATTATATATCCCCAGTGTCTCCACCCTGCACAGGCATCGCATGTCATTATATCCCCAGTATCTGAACCCTGCACAGGCATCCCACGTCATTATATATTCCCCAGTGTCTCCACCCTGCACAGGCATCGCATGCCATTATATATTCCCAGTGGCCCCAGCCTGCACAGGCATCACATGTCATTATATATCCCCAGTGGCCCCACCCTCCACAGGCATCGCGTGTCATTATATATCCCCAGTGTCTCCACCCTGCACAGGCATTGCATGTCATTATATATCCCCAGTGTATCCACCCTGCACAGGCATTGCATTTCCTTATATTCTCCAGTGGCCCACCCCTGCACAGGCATCGCATCTCATTATAATCACCAGTACCTCCCTGCACAGGCATTGCATGCCATTATATATCCCCAGTGTCTCCACCCTGCACAGGCATTGCATGTTATTATATATCCCCAGTGTATCCACCCTGCACAGGCATGACACTTCATTATATATCCCCAGTGTCTCCACCCTGCACAGGCATTGCATGTCATTAAATATCCTCAGTGTATCCAGCCTGCATACGCATCCCATGTCATTATATATCCCCAGTGTCTCCACCCTGCACAGGCATCCCATGTCATTATATATTCCCCAGTGTCTCCACCCTGCAGAGGCATTGCTTGTCATTATATGCCCAGTGGCTCCTCCCTGCACAGGCATCGCATGTCATTATATTCCCCATTGTCTCCACCCTCCAGCGGCAGCGCATGTCATTATATTCCCAGTGTCTCCACGCTGCACAGGCATCGCATGTCTTTATATATCCCACAGTGTCTCCACCGTGCACAGGCATCCCATGTCATTATATATCCCCAGGATCTCCACCCTGCACAGGCACTGCATGTCATTATATATACCCAGTGTCTCCACCCTGCACAGGCATTGCATGTCATTAAATATCCTCAGTGTATCCAGCCTGCACACGCATCCCATGTCATTATATATCCCCAGTGTCTCCACCCTGCACAGGCATCCCATGTCATTATATATTCCCCGTGTCTCCACCCTGCACAGGCATCGCATGTCATTATATCCCCAGTGTCTCCACGCTGCACAGGCATCGCATGTCTTTATATATCCCCCAGTGTCTCCACCATGCACAGGCATCGCATGTCATTATATATCCCCAGGATCTCCACCCTGCACAGGCACTGCATGTCATTATATATAAACAGTGTCTCCAGCCTGCACAGGCATCCCATGTCATTATATATCCCCAGTGTCTCCAACCTGCACAGGCATCGCATGTCATTATATCCCCAGTGTCTCCACCCTGCACAGACATTGCATGTCATTCTATATCCCCAGTGTCTCCACCCTGCACAGGCACCGCATGTCATTATATATCCCGTGTGTCTCCACCCTGTTATATGTGCATAGTGGCCGCACACCTGCACAGACATTGCATGTCATTATATTCTGCAGTATCTCCAACCTGCACAGGCATCCCTTGTCATTATATATTCCCCAGTGTCTCCACCCTGCAGAGGCATCACATGTCATTATATATCCCCAGTGGCCCCACCCTGCACAGGCATCGCATGTCATATATTATCCAGTGTCCCCACACTGCAGAGGCATCGCATGTCATTATATATCCCCAATGGCCCCACCCTGCACAGGCATCACATGTCATTATATTCCCCAGTGTCTCCACCCTGCACAGGCACCGCATGTCATTATATTCCCCATTGTCTCCACCCTCCAGAGGCAGCGCATGTCATTATATCCCCAGTGTCTCCACCCTGCACAGGCATTGCATGTCATTATATTCCCCAGTGTCTCCACCATGAACAGGCATCACATGTCATATTCCCCAGTGGCTCCACTCTGCAGAGGCATCTCATATCATTATATTCCGCAGTGGCTCCAGCCTGCACAGGCATCCCATGTCATTATATATCCCCAGTGTCTCCAACCTGCACAGGCATTGCATGTCATTATATATTCCCAGTGGCCCCACCCTGCACAGGCATCACATGTCATTATATATCCCCAGTGGCCCCACCCTGCACAGGCATCGCATGTCATATATTATCCAGTGTCCCCACACTGCAGAGGCATCGCATGTCATTATATATCCCCAATGGCCCCACTCTGCACAGGCATCACATGTCATTATATTCCCCAGTGTCTCCACCCTGCACAGGCACCGCATGTCATTATATTCCCCATTGTCTCCACCCTCCAGAGGCAGCGCATGTCATTATATCCCCAGTGTCTCCACCCTGCACAGGCATTGCATGTCATTATATTCCCCAGTGTCTCCACTCTGCACAGGCATCGCATGTCATTATATATCCCCAGTGTCTCCACCCTGCACAGGCATCGTATGTCATTACACATCCCCAGTGTCTCCACCCTGCAGAGGCATTGCATGTCATTATATATCCCCAGTGTCTCCACCCTGCACAGGCATTGCATGTCATTCTATCCCCAGTTTCTCCACCCTGCACAGGCATCGCATGTCATTATATATCCCCAGTGTCTCCACCCTGCACAGGCATTGCATGTCATTATTTCCCCAGTGTCTCCACCCTGCACAGGCACCGCATGTCATTATATATCCACAGTGTCCCCACCCTGCACAGGCACGGCATGTCATTATATATTTCCAGTGGCCCCACCCTGCACAGGCATCACATGTCATTATATATCCCCAGTATCTCCACACTGCACAGCCACTGCATGTCATTATATATCCCCAGTGTCTCCACCCTGCACAGGCATCGCATCTCATTATAATCCCCCAGTGTCTCCACCCTGCACAGGCATCGCATGTCATTATATTCCCCATTGTCTCCACCCTGCACAGGCATCGCATGTCATTATATCCCCAGTGTCTCCACCCTGCACGGGAATCGCATGTCATTATATATCCCCAGTGTCTCCACTCTGCACAGACATCGCATGTCATTATATATCCCCAGTGTCCCCCTCTGCACAGGCATTGCATGTCATTATATCCCCAGTGTCTCCACCCTGCACAGGCATTGCTTGTCATTATATCCCCAGTGTTTCCACCCTGTACAGGCATCACATGTCATTATATCCCAGTGTCTCCACCCTGCACTGGCATCGCATGTCATTATATTCCCCAGTGTCTCCACCATGCACAGGCATTGCATGTTATTAAATATCCCCAGTGTATCCAGCCTGCACACACATCCCATGTCATTATATATCCCCAGTGTCTCCACCCTGCACAGGCATCCCATGTCATTATATATTCCCCAGTGTCTCCACTCTGCAGAGGCATTGCTTGTCATTATATGCCCAGTGGCTCCTCCCTGCACAGGCATCGCATGTCATTATATTCCCCAGTGTCTCCACCCTCCAGAGTCAGCGCATGTCATTATATCCCCAGTGTCTCCACCCTGCACAGGCATCACATGTCATTATATCCCCAGTGTCTCCACGCTGCACAGGCATCGCATGTCTTTATATATCCCCCAGTGTCTCCACAGTGCACAGGCATCGCATGTCATTATATATCCCCAGGATCTCCACCCTGCACAGGCACTGCATGTCATTATATATACCCAGTGTATTCACCCTGCACAGGCATCGCATGTCATTATATATACCCAGTGTCTCCACCCTGCACAGGCATCCCATGTCATTATATATCCCCAGTGTCTCCACCCTGCACAGGCATCGCATGTCATTATATCCCCAGTATCTCCAACCTGCACAGGCACTGCATGTCATTATATATACCCAGTGTCTCCACCCTGCACAGGCATCGCATGTCATTATATATTTCCAGTGTCTCCACCCTGCACAGGCATTCCATGTCATTATATATCCCCAGTGTCTCCACCCTGCACAGGCATCGCATGTCATTATATCCCCAGTATCTGAACCCTGCACAGGCATCCCACGTCATTATATATTCCCCAGTGTCTCCACCCTGCACAGGCATCGCATGCCATTATATATTCCCAGTGGCCCCACCCTGCACAGGCATCACATGTCATTATATATCCCCAGTGGCCCCACCCTCCACAGGCATCGCGTGTCATTATATATCCCCAGTGTCTCCACCCTGCACAGGCATTGCATGTCATTATATATCCCCAGTGTATCCACCCTGCACAGGCATTGCATGTCCTTATATTCTCCAGTGGCCCACCCCTGCACAGGCATCGCATCTCATTATAATCACCAGTACCTCCCTGCACATGCATCACATGCCATTATATATCCCCAGTGTCTCCACCCTGCACAGGCATTGCATGTTATTATATATCCCCAGTGTATCCACCCTGCACAGGCATGACACTTCATTATATATCCCCAGTGTCTCCACCCTGCACAGGCATTGCATGTCATTAAATATCCTCAGTGTATCCAGCCTGCACACGCATCCCATGTCATTATATATCCCCAGTGTCTCCACCCTGCACAGGCATCCCATGTCATTATATATTCCCCAGTGTCTCCACCCTGCAGAGGCATTGCTTGTCATTATATGCCCAGTGGCTCCTCCCTGCACAGGCATCGCATGTCATTATATTCCCCATTGTCTCCACCCTCCAGAGGCAGCGCATGTCATTATATCCCCAGTGTCTCCACCCTGCACAGGCATCGCATGGCATTATATTCCCAGTGTCTCCACGCTGCACAGGCATCGCATGTCTTTATATATCCCACAGTGTCTCCACCGTGCACAAGCATCCCATGTCATTATATATCCCCAGGATCTCCACCCTGCACAGGCACTGCATGTCATTATATATACCCAGTGTCTCCACCCTGCACAGGCATTGCATGTCATTAAATATCCTCAGTGTATCCAGCCTGCACACGCATCCCATGTCATTATATATCCCCAGTGTCTCCACCCTGCACAGGCATCCCATGTTATTATATATTCCCCAGTGTCTCCACCCTGCACAGGCATCGCATGTCATTATATCCCCAGTGTCTCCACGCTGCACAGGCATCGCATGTCATTATATCCCCAGTGTCTCCACGCTGCACAGGCATCGCATGTCATTATATATCCCCAGGATCTCCACCCTGCACAGGCACTGCATGTCATTATATATTCCCAGTGGCCCCACCCTGCACAGGCATCACATGTCATTATATATTCCCCAGTGTCTCCACCCTGCACAGGCATCGCATGTCATTATATCCCCAGTGTCTCCACGCTGCACAGGCATCGCATGTCATTATATCCCCAGTGTCTCCACGCTGCACAGGCATCGCATGTCATTATATATCCCCAGGATCTCCACCCTGCACAGGCATCGCATGTCATTATATCCCCAGTGTCTCCACGCTGCACAGGCATCGCATGTCATTATATTCCCAGTGGCCCCACCCTGCACAGGCATCACATGTCATTACATATCCCCAGAGGCCCCACCCTCCACAGGCATCGCATGTCATTATATATCCCCAGTGTCTCCACCCTGCACAGGCATTGCATGTCATTATATATCCCCAGTGTATCCACCCTGCACAGGCATTGCATGTCCTTATATTCTCCAGTGGCCCACCCCAGCACAGGCATCGCATCTCATTATAATCCCCAGTACCTCCCTGCACAGGCATCGCATGCCATTATATATCCCCAGTGTCTCCACACTGCACAAGCATTGTATGTCATTATATATCCCCAGTGTATCCACCCTGCACAGGCATCACATTTCATTATATATCCCGAGTGTCTCCACCCTGCACAGGCATTGCATGTCATTAAATATCCTCAGTGTATCCATCCTGCACACGCATCCCATGTCATTATATATCCCCAGTGTCTCCACCCTGCACAGGCACCGCATGTCATTATATATCCCTTGTGTCTCCACCCTGTTATATGTGCATAGTGGCCGCACACCTGCACAGACATTGCACGTCATTATATTCCCCAGTGCCCCCCCTGCACAGGCATTGCATGTCATTATATTCTGCAGTATCTCCAACCTGCACAGGCATCCCTTGTCATTATATATTCCCCAGTGGCCCACCCCTGCACAGGCATCGCATCTCATTATAATCACCAGTACCTCCCTGCACATGCATCGCATGCCATTATATATCCCCAGTGTCTCCACCCTGCACAGGCATTGCATGTTATTATATATCCCCAGTGTATCCACCCTGCACAGGCATGACACTTCATTATATATCCCCAGTGTCTCCACCCTGCACAGGCATTGCATGTCATTAAATATCCTCAGTGTATCCAGCCTGCACACGCATCCCATGTCATTATATATCCCCAGTGTCTCCACCCTGCACAGGCATCCCATGTCATTATATATTCCCCAGTGTCTCCACCCTGCAGAGGCAGTGCTTGTCATTATATGCCCAGTGGCTCCTCCCTGCACAGGCATCGCATGTCATTATATTCCCCATTGTCTCCACCCTCCAGAGGCAGCGCATGTCATTATATCCCCAGTGTCTCCACCCTGCACAGGCATCGCATGTCATTATATTCCCAGTGTCTCCATGCTGCACAGGCATCGCATGTCTTTATATATCCCACAGTGTCTCCACCGTGCACAGGCATCCCATGTCATTATATATCCCCAGGATCTCCACCCTGCACAGGCACTGCATGTCATTATATATACCCAGTGTCTCCACCCTGCACAGGCATTGCATGTCATTAAATATCCTCAGTGTATCCAGCCTGCACACGCATCCCATGTCATTATATATCCCCAGTGTCTCCACCCTGCACAGGCATCCCATGTCATTATATATTCCCCAGTGTCTCCACCCTGCACAGGCATCGCATGTCATTATATCCCCAGTGTCTCCACGCTGCACAGGCATCGCATGTCATTATATCCCCAGTGTCTCCACGCTGCACAGGCATCGCATGTCATTATATATCCCCAGGATCTCCACCCTGCACAGGCACTGCATGTCATTATATATACCCAGTGTCTCCACCCTGCACAGGCATCCCATGTCATTATATATCCCCAGTGTCTCCACCCTGCACAGACATTGCATGTCATTATATATCCCCAGTGTCTCCACCCTGCACAGGCACCGCATGTCATTATATATCCTGTGTGTCTCCACCCTGTTATATGTGCATATTGGCCGCACACCTGCACAGACATTGCACGTCATTATATTCCCCAGTGCCCCCCCTGCACAGGCATTGCATGTCATTATATTCTGCAGTATCTCCAACCTGCACAGGCATCCCTTGTCATTATATATTCCCCAGTGTCTCCACCCTGCACAGGCATCGCATGTCATTATATATCCCCAGTGTCTCCACCCTGCACAGGCATCCCATGTCATTATATATCCCCAGTGTCTCCACCCTGCACAGGCATCCCATGTCATTATATATTCCCCAGTGTCTCCACCCTGCACAGGAACCGCATGTCATTATATTCCCCATTGTCTCCACCCTCCAGAGGCAGCGTATGTCATTATATCCCCAGTGTCTCCACCCTGCACAGGCATTGCATGTCATTATATTCCCCAGTGTCTCCACCCTGAACAGGCATCACATGTCATTATATATTCCCCAGTGTCTCCACCCTGCACATGAACCGCATGTCATTATATTCCCCAGTGTCTCCTCCCTAGACAGGCACCGCATGTCATTATATTCCCCAGTGTCTCCACCCTGAACAGGCATCACATGTCATATTCCCCAGTGTCTCCACTCTGCAGAGGCATCTCATATCATTATATTCCGCAGCGGCTCCACCCAGCACAGGCATCACATGTCATTATATATCCCCAGTGTCTCCACCCTGCACAGGCATCGTATGTCATTACACATCCCCAGTGGCTCCACCCTTCAAAGGCATCGCATGTCATTATATCCCCAGTGTCTCCACGCTGCACAGGCATTGCATGTCATTATATATCCCCAGTGTCTCCACCCTGCACAGGAATTGCATGTCATTATATATCCCCAGTGTCTCCACCCTGCAGAGGCATTGCATGTCATTATATATCCCCAGTGTCTCCACCCTGCACAGGCATTGCATGTCATTCTATCCGCAGTTTCTCCACCCTGCACAGGCATCGCATGTCATTATATATCCCCAGTGTCTCCACCCTGCACAGGCATTGCATGTCATTATTTCCCCAGTGTCTCCACCCTGCACAGGCACCGCATGTCATTATATATCCCCAGTGTCCCCACCCTGCACAGGCACGGCATGTCATTATATATTTCCAGTGGCCCCACCCTGCACAGGCATCACATGTCATTATATAATCCCAATATCTCCACACTGCACAGGCACTGCATGTCATTATATATCCCCAGTGTCTCCACCCTGCACAGGCATCGCATCTCATTATAATCCCCCAGTGTCTCCACCCTGCACAGGCATCGCATGTCATTATATTTCCCATTGTCTCCACCCTGCACAGGCATCGCATGTCATTATATCCCCAGTGTCTCCACCCTGCACGGGAATCGCATGTCATTATATATCCCCAGTGTCTCCACTCTGCACAGGCATTGCATGTCATTATATATCCCCAGTGTCCCCCTCTGCACAGGGATTGCATGTCATTATATCCCCAGTGTCTCCACTCTGCACAGGCATTGCTTGTCATTATATCCCCAGTGTTTCCACCCTGTACAGGCATCACATGTCATTATATCCCAGTGTCTCCACCCTGCACTGGCATCGCATGTCATTATATTCCCCAGTGTCTCCACCATGCACAGGCATTGCATGTTATTAAATATCCCCAGTGTATCCAGCCTGCACACACATCCCATGTCATTATATATCCCCAGTGTCTCCACCCTGCACAGGCATCCCATGTCATTATATATTCCCCAGTGTCTCCACCCTGCAGAGGCATTGCTTGTCATTATATGCCCAGTGGCTCCTCCCTGCACAGGCATCGCATGTCATTATATTCCCCAGTGTCTCCACCCTCCAGAGGCAGCGCATGTCATTATATCCCCAGTGTCTCCACCCTGCACAGGCATCACATGTCATTATATCCCCAGTGTCTCCACGCTGCACAGGCATCGCATGTCTTTATATATCCCCCAGTGTCTCCACCGTGCACAGGCATCGCATGCCATTATATATCCCCAGGATCTCCACCCTGCACAGGCACTGCATGTCATTATATATACCCAGTGTATTCACCCTGCACAGGCATCGCATGTCATTATATATACCCAGTGTCTCCACCCTGCACAGGCATCCCATGTCATTATATATCCCCAGTGTCTCCACCCTGCACAGGCATCGCATGTCATTATATCCCCAGTATCTCCAACCTGCACAGGCACTGCATGTCATTATATATACCCAGTGTCTCCACCCTGCACAGGCATTGCATGTCATTATGTATTTCCAGTGTCTCCACCCTGCACAGGCATCCCATGTCATTATATATCCCTAGTGTCTCCACCCTGCACAGGCATCGCATGTCATTATATCCCAAGTATCTGAACCCTGCACAGGCATCCCGGTCATTATATATTCCCCAGTGTCTCCACCCTGCACAGGCATCGCATGCCATTATATATTCCCAGTGGCCCCACCCTGCACAGGCATCACATGTCATTATATATCCCCAGTGGCCCCACCCTCCACAGGCATCGCTTGTCATTATATATCCCCAGTGTCTCCACCCTGCACAGGCATTGCATGTCATTATATATCCCCAGTGTATCCACCCTGCACAGGCATTGCATGTCCTTATATTCTCCAGTGGCCCACCCCTGCACAGGCATCGCATCTCATTATAATCACCAGTACCTCCCTGCACATGCATCGCATGCCATTATATATCCCCAGTGTCTCCACCCTGCACAGGCATTGCATGTCATTAAATATCCTCAGTGTATCCAGCCTGCACACGCATCCCATGTCATTATATATCCCCAGTGTCTCCACCCTGCACAGGCATCCCATGTCATTATATATTCCCCAGTGTCTCCACCCTGCAGAGGCATTGCTTGTCATTATATGCCCAGTGGCTCCTCCCTGCACAGGCATCGCATGTCATTATATTCCCCATTGTCTCCACCCTCCAGAGGCAGCGCATGTCATTATATCCCCAGTGTCTCCACCCTGCACAGGCATCTCATGTCATTATATTCCCAGTGTCTCCACGCTGCACAGGCATTGCATGTCTTTATATATCCCACAGTGTCTCCACCGTGCACAGGCATCCCATGTCATTATATATCCCCAGGATCTCCACCCTGCACAGGCACTGCATGTCATTATATATACCCAGTGTCTCCACCCTGCACAGGCATTGCATGTCATTAAATATCCTCAGTGTATCCAGCCTGCACACGCATCCCATGTCATTATATATCCCCAGTGTCTCCACCCTGCACAGGCATCCCATGTCATTATATATTCCCCAGTGTCTCCACCCTGCACAGGCATCGCATGTCATTATATCCCCAGTGTCTCCACGCTGCACAGGCATCGCATGTCATTATATCCCCAGTGTCTCCACGCTGCACAGGCATCGCATGTCATTATATATCCCCAGGATCTCCACCCTGCACAGGCACTGCATGTCATTATATATACCCAGTGTCTCCACCCTGCACAGGCATCCCATGTCATTATATATCCCCAGTGTCTCCACCCTGCACAGACATTGCATGTCATTATATATCCCCAGTGTCTCCACCCTGCACAGGCACCGCATGTCATTATATATCCCGTGTGTCTCCACCCTGTTATATGTGCATAGTGGCCGCACACCTCCACAGACATTGCACGTCATTATATTCCCCAGTGCCCCCCCTGCACAGGCATCGCATGTCATTATATTCTGCAGTATCTCCAACCTGCACAGGCATCCCTTGTCATTATATATTCCCCAGTGTCTCCACCCTGCACAGGCATCGCATGTCATTAAATATCCTCAGTGTATCCAGCCTGCACACGCATCCCATGTCATTATATATCCCCAGTGTCTCCACCCTGCACAGGCATCCCATGTCATTATATATTCCCCAGTGTCTCCACCCTGCACAGGCATCGCATGTCATTATATCCCCAGTGTCTCCACCCTGCACGGGAATCGCATGTCATTATATATCCCCAGTGTCTCCACTCTGCACAGGCATCGCATGTCATTATATATCCCCAGTGTCCCCCTCTGCACAGGCATTGCATGTCATTATATCCCCAGTGTCTCCACCCTGCACAGGCATTGCTTGTCATTATAACCCCAGTGTTTCCACCCTGTACAGGCATCACATGTCATTATATCCCAGTGTCTCCACCCTGCACTGGCATCGCATGTCATTATATTCCCCAGTGTCTCCACCATGCACAGGCATTGCATGTTATTAAATATCCCCAGTGTATCCAGCCTGCACACACATCCCATGTCATTATATATCCCCAGTGTCTCCACCCTGCACAGGCATCCCATGTCATTATATATTCCCCAGTGTCTCCACCCTGCAGAGGCATTGCTTGTCATTATATGCCCAGTGGCTCCTCCCTGCACAGGCATCGCATGTCATTATATTCCCCAGTGTCTCGACCCTCCAGAGGCAGTGCATGTCATTATATCCCCAGTGTCTCCACCCTGCACAGGCATCACATGTCATTATATCCCCAGTGTCTCCACGCTGCACAGGCATCGCATGTCTTTATATATCCCCCAGTGTCTCCACCGTGCACAGGCATCGCATGTCATTATATATCCCCAGGATCTCCACCCTGCACAGGCACTGCATGTCATTATATATACCCAGTGTATTCACCCTGCACAGGCATCGCATGTCATTATATATACCCAGTGTCTCCACCCTGCACAGGCATCCCATGTCATTATATATCCCCAGTGTCTCCACCCTGCACAGGCATTGCATGTCATTATTTCCCCAGTATCTCCAACCTGCACAGGCACTGCATGTCATTATGTATACCCAGTGTCTCCACCGTGCACAGGCATTGCATGTCATTATATATTTCCAGTGTCTCCACCCTGCACAGGCATCCCATGTCATTATATATCCCTAGTGTCTCCACCCTGCACAGGCATCGTATGTCATTATATCCCAAGTATCTGAACCCTGCACAGGCATCCCGGTCATTATATATTCCCCAGTGTCTCCACCCTGCACAGGCATCGCATGCCATTATATATTCCCAGTGGCCCCACCCTGCACAGGCATCACATGTCATTATATATCCCCAGTGGCCCCACCCTCCACAGGCATCGCATGTCATTATATATCCCCAGTGTCTCCACCCTGCACAGGCATTGCATGTCATTATATATCCCCAGTGTATCCACCCTGCACAGGCATTGCATGTCCTTATATTCTCCAGTGGCCCACCCCTGCACAGGCATCGCATCACATTATAATCACCAGTACCTCCCTGCACATTTATCGCATGCCATTATATATCCCCAGTGTCTCCACCCTGCACAGGCATTGCATGTTATTATATATCCCCAGTGTATCCACCCTGCACAGGCATGACACTTCATTATATATCCCCAGTGTCTCCACCCTGCACAGGCATTCCATGTCATTAAATATCCTCAGTGTATCCAGCCTGCACACGCATCCCATGTCATTATATATCCCCAGTGTCTCCACCCTGCACAGGCATCCCATGTCATTATATATTCCCCAGTGTCTCCACTCTGCAGAGGCATTGCTTGTCATTATATGCCCAGTGGCTCCTCCCTGCACAGGCATCGCATGTCATTATATTCCCCATTGTCTCCACCCTCCAGAGGCAGCGCATGTCATTATATCCCCAGTGTCTCCACCCTGCACAGGCATCGCATGTCATTATATTCCCAGTGTCTCCACGCTGCACAGGCATTGCATGTCTTTATATATCCCACAGTGTCTCCACCGTGCACAGGCATCCCATGTCATTATATATCCCCAGGATCTCCACCCTGCACAGGCACTGCATGTCATTATATATACCCAGTGTCTCCACCCTGCACAGGCATTGCATGTCATTAAATATCCTCAGTGTATCCAGCCTGCACACGCATCCCATGTCATTATATATCCCCAGTGTCTCCACCCTGCACAGGCATCCCATGTCATTATATATTCCCCAGTGTCTCCACCCTGCACAGGCATCGCATGTCATTATATCCCCAGTGTCTCCACGCTGCACAGGCATCGCATGTCATTATATCCCCAGTGTCTCCACGCTGCACAGGCATCGCATGTCATTATATATCCCCAGGATCTCCACCCTGCACAGGCACTGCATGTCATTATATATACCCAGTGTCTCCACCCTGCACAGGCATCCCATGTCATTATATATCCCCAGTGTCTCCACCCTGCACAGACATTGCATGTCATTATATATCCCCAGTGTCTCCACCCTGCACAGGCACCGCATGTCATTATATATCCCGTGTGTCTCCACCCTGTTATATGTGCATAGTGGCCGCACACCTGCACAGACATTGCACGTCATTATATTCCCCAGTGCCCCCCCTGCACAGGCATCGCATGTCATTATATTCTGCAGTATCTCCAACCTGCACAGGCATCCCTTGTCATTATATATTCCCCAGTGTCTCCACCCTGCACAGGCATCGCATGGCATTATATATCCCCAGTGTCTCCACCCTAGACAGGCACCGCATGTCATTATATTCCCCAGTGTCTCCACCCTGAACAGGAATCACATGTCATATTCCCCAGTGTCTCCACTCTGCAGAGGCATCTCATATCACTATATTCCCCAGTGTCTCCTCCCTAGACAGGCACCGCATGTCATTATATTCCCCAGTGTCTCCACCCTGAACAGGCATTGCATGTTATATATTATCCAGTGTCCCCACCCTGCACAGGCATCGCATGTCATTATATATCCCCAATGGCCCCACCCTGCACAGGCATCACATGTCATTATATTCCCCAGTGTCTCCTCCCTAGACAGGCACCACATGTCATTATATTCCCCAGTGTCTCCACCCTAAACAGGCATCACATGTCATATTCCCCAGTGTCTCCACTCTGCAGAGGCATCTCATATCATTATATTCCGCAGTGGCTCCACCCAGCACAGGCATCACATGTCATTATATATCCCCAGTGTCTCCACCCTGCACAGGCATCGCATGTTATTACATATCCCCAGTGTCTCCACCCTGCACAGGCATTGCATGTCATTATATATCCACAGTGTCTCCACCCTGCACAGGCATTGCATGTCATTATATATCCCCAGTGTCTCCACCCTGCACAGGCATTGCATGTCATTATATATCCCCAGTGTCTCCACCCTGCACAGGCATGGCATGTCATTCTATTCCCAGTTTCTCCACCCTGCACACGCATCGCATGTCATTATATATCCCCAGTGTCTCCACCCTGCACAGGCATTGCATGTCATTATTTCCCCAGTGTCTCGACCCTGCACAGGCACCGCATGTCATTATATATCCCCAGTGTCCCCACCCTGCACAGGCACGGCATGTCATTATATATTTCCAGTGGCCCCACCCTGCACAGGCATCACATGTCATTATATATCCCCAGTATCTCCACACTGCACAGGCACTGCATGTCATTATATATCCCCAGTGTCTCCACCATGCACAGGCATCACATCTCATTATAATCCCCCAGTTTCTCCACCCTGCACAGGCATCGCATGTCATTATATTCCCCATTGTCTCCACCCTGCATAGGCATCGCATGTCATTATATCCCCAGTGTCTCCACCCTGCACAGACATTGCATGTCATTATATATCCCCAGTGTCTCCACCCTGCACAGGCACCGCATGTCATTATATATCCCGTGTGTCTCCACCCTGTTACATGTGCATAGTGGCCGCACACCTGCACAGACATTGCATGTCATTATATTCCCCAGTGCCCCCCCTGCACAGGCATCACATGTCATTATATTCTGCAGTATCTCCAACTTGCACAGGCATCCCTTGTCATTATATATTCCTCAGTGCCTCCACCCTGCACAGGCATCGCATGTCATTATCTATCCCCAGTGGCCCCACCCTGCACAGGCATTGCATGTCATATATTATCCAGTGTCCCCACCCTGCACAGGCATCGCATGTCATTATATATCCCCAATGGCCCCACCCTGCACAGGCATCACATGTCATTATATTCCCCAGTGTCTCCACCCTGCACAGGCACCACATGTCATTATATTCCCCAGTGTCTCCTCCCTAGACAGACACTGCATGTCATTATATTCCCCAGTGTCTCCACCGTGCACAGGCATTGCATGTCATTATATATCCCCAGTGTTTCCACCCTGCACAGGCATTGCATGTCATTCTATCCCCAGTTTCTCCACCATGCACAGGCATCGCATGTCATTATATATCCCCAGTGTCTCCACCCTGCACAGGCATTGCATGTCATTATTTCCCCAGTGTCTCCACCCTGCACAGGCACCGCATGTCATTATATATCCCCAGTGTCCCCACCCTGCACAGGCACGGCATGTCATTATATATTTCCAGTGGCCCCACCCTGCACAGGCATCACGTGTCATTATATATCCCCAGTATCTCCACACTGCACAGGCACTGCATGTCATTATATATCCCCAGTGTCTCCACCCTGCCCAGGCATCGTATCTCATTATAATCCCCCAGTGTCTCCACCCTGCACAGGCATCGCATGTCATTATATTCCCCATTGTCTCCACCCTGCACAGGCATCGCATGTCATTATATCCCCATTGTCTCCACCCTGCACTGGATTCGCATGTCATTATATATCCAAAGTGTCTCCACCCTGCACAGGCATCGCATGTCATTATATATCCCCAGTGTCCCCCCCTGCACAGGCATTGCATGTCATTATATCCCCAGTGTCTCCACCCTGCACAGGCATTGCTTGTCATTATATCCCCAGTGTTTCCACCCTGTACAGGCATCACATGTGATTATATCCCAGTGTCTCCACCCTGCACAGGCATAGCATGTCATTATATTCCCCAGTCTCTCCACCATGCAAAGGCATTGCATGTCTATAAATATCCCCAGTGTCTCCACCCTGCACAGACATCCCATGTCATTATATATTCCCCAGTGTCTCCACCCTGCACAGGCATCGCATGTCATTATATTCCCCAGTGTCTCCACCCTCCAGAGGCAGCGCATGTCATTATATCCCCAGTGTCTCCACCCTGCACAGGCATCACATGTCATTATATCCCCAGTGTCTCCACGCTGCACAGGCATCGCATATCTTTATATATCCCGAAGTGTCTCCACCGTGCACAGGCATCGCATGTCATTATATATCCCCAGGATCTCCACCCTGCACAGGCACTGCATGTCATTATATATACTCAGTGTCTCCACCCTGCACAGACATCGCATGTCATTATATATTCCCAGTGTCTCCACCCTGCACAGGCATCCCATGTCATTATATATCCCCAGTGTCTCCACCCTGCACAGGCATCGCATGTCATTATATCCCCAGTATCTCCACCCTGCACAGGCACTGCCTGTCATTATATATACCCAGTGTCTCCACCCTGCACAGGCATCGCATGTCATTATATATTCCAGTGTCTCCACCCTGCACAGGCATCCCATGTCATTATATATCCCCAGTGTCTCCACCCTGCACAGGCATCGCATGTCATTATATCCCCAGTATCTCCACCCTGCACAGGCATCCCATGTCATTATATATTCCCCAGTGTCTCCACCCTGCACAGGCATCGCATGTCATTATATATTCCCAGTGGCCCCACCCTGCACAGGCATCACATGTCATTATATATCCCCAGAGGCCCCACCCTCCACAGGCATCGCATGTCATTATATATCCCCAGTGTCTCCACCCTGCACAGGCATTGCATGTCATTATATATCCCCAGTGTATCCACCCTGCACAGGAATTGCATGTCCTTATATTCTCCAGTGGCCCACCCCAGCACAGGCATCGCATCTCATTATAATCCCCAGTACCTCCCTGCACAGGCATCGCATGCCATTATATATCCCCAGTGTCTCCACACTGCACAAGCATTGCATGTCATTATTTATCCCCAGTGTATCCACCCTGCACAGGCATCACATTTCATTATATATCCCGAGTGTCTCCACCCTGCACAGGCATTGCATGTCATTAAATATCCTCAGTGTAACCATCCTGCACACGCATCCCATGTCATTATATATCCCCAGTGTCTCCACCCTGCACAGGCACCGCATGTCATTATATATCCCTTGTGTCTCCACCCTGTTATATGTGCATAGTGGCCGCACACCTGCACAGACATTGCACGTCATTATATTCCCCAGTGCCCCCCCTGCACAGGCATCGCATGTCATTATATTCTGCAGTATCTCCAACCTGCACAGGCATCCCTTGTCATTATATATTCCCCAGTGTCTCCACCCTGCACAGGCATCGCATGTCATTATATATCCCCAGTGTCTCCACCCTGCACAGGCATCGCATGTCATTATATCCCATGTATCTCCACCCTGCACAGGCATCCCACGTCATTATACATTCCCCAGTGTCTCCACCCTGCACAGGCATTGCATGTTATTATATATCCCCAGTGTATCCACCCTGCACAGACATCACACTTCATTATATATCCCCAGTGTCTCCACCCTGCACAGGCATTGCATGTCATTAAATATCCTCAGTGTATCCAGCCTGCACACGCATCCCATGTCATTATATATCCCCAGTGTCTCCACCCTGCACAGGCATCCCATGTCATTATATATTCCCCAGTGTCTCCACCCTGTAGAGGCATTGCTTGTCATTATATGCCCAGTGGCTCCTCCCTGCACAGGCATCGCATGTCATTATATTCCCCATTGTCTCCACCCTCCAGAGGCAGCGCATGTCATTATATCCCCAGTGTCTCCACCCTGCACAGGCATCGCATGTCATTATATCCCCAGTGTCTCCACGCTGCACAGGCATCGCATGTCTTTATATATCCCTCAGTGTCTCCACCGTGCACAGGCATCGCATGTCATTATATATCCCCAGGATCTCCACCCTGCACAGGCACTGCATGTCATTATATATACCCAGTGTCTCCACCCTGCACAGGCATCCCATGTCATTATATATCCCCAGCGTCTCCACCCTGCACAGACATTGCATGTCATTATATATCCCCAGTGTCTCCACCCTGCACAGGCACCGCATGTCATTATATATCCCGTGTGTCTCCACCCTGTTATATGTGCATAGTGGCCGCACACCTGCACAGACATTGCATGTCATTATATTCCCCAGTGCCCCCCTGCACAGGCATCGCATGTCATTATATTCTGCAGTATCTCCAACCTGCACAGGCATCCCTTGTCATTATATATTCCCCAGTGTCTCCACCCTGCACAGGCATCGCATGTCATTATATATCCCCAGTGTCTCCACCCTGCACAGGCATCGCATGTCATTAAATATCCTCAGTGTATCCAGCCTGCACACGCATCCCATGTCATTATATATCCCCAGTGTCTCCACCCTGCACAGGCATCGCATGTCATTATATCCCCAGTGTCTCCACGCTGCACAGGCATCGCATGTCTTTATATATCCCACAGTGTCTCCACCGTGCACAGGCATCGCATGTCATTATATATCCCCAGGATCTCCACCCTGCACAGGCACTGCATGTCATTATATATACCCAGTGTCTCCACCCTGCACAGGCATCCCATGTCATTATATATCCCCAGTGTCTCCACCCTGCACAGACATTGCATGTCATTATATATCCCCAGTGTCTCCACCCTGCACAGGCACCGCATGTCATTATATATCCCGTGTGTCTCCACCCTGTTATATGTGCATAGTGGCCGCACACCTGCACAGACATTGCACGTCATTATATTCCCCAGTGCCCCCCCTGCACAGGCATCGCATGTCATTATATTCTGCAGTATCTCCAACCTGCACAGGCATCCCTTGTCATTATATATTCCCCAGTGTCTCCATCCTGCACAGGCATCGCATGTCATTATATATACCCAGTGTCTCCACCCTGCACAGGCATCGCATGTCATTATATCCCCAGTATCTCCACCCTGCACAGGCATCCCACGTCATTATATATTCCCCAGTGTCTCCACCCTGCACAGGCATTGCATGTTATTATATATCCCCAGTGTATCCACCCTGCACAGGCATCACACTTCATTATATATCCCCAGTGTCTCCATCCTGCACAGGCATTGCATGTCATTAAATATCCTCAGTGTATCCAGCCTGCACACGCATCCCATGTCATTATATATCCCCAGTGTCTCCACCCTGCACAGGCATCCCATGTCATTATATATTCTCCAGTGTCTCCACCCTGCAGAGGCATTGCTTGTCATTATATGCCCAGTGGCTCCTCCCTGCACAGGCATCGCATGTCTTTATATATCCCTCAGTGTCTCCACCGTGCACAGGCATCGCATGTCATTATATATCCCCATTGTCTCCACCCTCCAGAGGCAGCGCATGTCATTAAATCCCCACTGTCTCCACCCTGCACAGGCATCGCATGTCATTATATCCCCAGTGTCTCCACACTGCACAGGCATCGCATGTCTTTATATATCCCTCAGTGTCTCCACCCTGCACAGGCATCGCATGTCATTATATATCCCCAGGATCTCCACCCTGCACAGGCACTGCATGTCATTATATATACCCAGTGTCTCCACCCTGCACAGGCATCCCATGTCATTATATATCCCCAGTGGCCCCCCCTGCACAGGACTCGCATGTCATATATTATCCAGTGTCCCCACCCTGCACAGGCATCACATGTCATTATATATCCCCAATGGGCCCACCCTGCACAGGCATCACATGTCATTATATTCCCCAGTGTCTCCACCCTGCACAGGCACCGCATGTCATTATATTCCCCAGTGTCTCCTCCCTAGACAGGCACCGCATGTCATATTCCCCAGTGTCTCCACTCTGCAGAGGCATCTCATATCATTATATTCCGCAGTGGCTCCACCCAGCACAGGCATCACATGTCATTATATATCCCCAGTGTCTCCATCCTGCACAGGCATCGCATGTCATTACATATCCCCAGTGTCTCCACCCTGCACAGGCATCGCATGTCATTATATATCCCCAGTGTCTCGACCCTGCACAGGCATCGCATGTCTTTATATATCCCTCAGTGTCTCCACCGTGCACAGGCATCGCATGTCATTATATATCCCCAGGATCTCCACCCTGCACAGGCACTGCATGTCATTATATATACCCAGTGTCTCCACCCTGCACAGGCATCCCATGTCATTATATTCCCCAGTGTCTCCACCCTGCACAGGCACCGCATGTCATTATATTCCCCAGTGTCTCCTCCCTAGACAGGCACCGCATGTCATTATATTCCCCAGTGTCTCCACCCTGAACAGGCATCAACTGTCATATTCCCCAGTGTCTCCACTCTGCAGAGGCATCTCATATCATTATATTCCGCAGTGGCTCCACCCAGCACAGGCATCACATGTCATTATATATCCCCAGTGTCTCCATCCTGCACAGGCATCGCATGTCATTACATATCCCCAGTGTCTCCACCCTGAACAGGCATCGCATGTCATTATATATCCCCAGTGTCTCCACCCTGCACAGGCATCGCATGTCTTTATATATCCCTCAGTGTCTCCACCGTGCACAGGCATCGCATGTCATTATATATCCCCAGTGTCTCCACCCTGCACAGGCACTGCATGTCATTATATATACCCAGTGTCTCCACCCTGCACAGGCATCCCATGTCATTATATATCCCCAGTGTCTCCACCCTGCACAGACATTGCATGTCATTATATATCCCCAGTGTCTCCACCCTGCACAGGCACTGCATGTCATTATATATCCCGTGTGTCTCCACCGTGTTATATGTGCATAGTGGCCGCACACCTGCACAGACATTGCATGTCATTATATTCCCCAGTGCCCCCCTGCACAGGCATCGCATGTCATTATATTCTGCAGTATCTCCAACCTGCACAGGCATCCCTTGTCATTATATATTCCCCAGTGTCTCCACCCTGCACAGGAACCGCATGTCATTATATTCCCCAGTGTCTCCTCCCTAGACAGGCACCGCATGTCATTATATTCCCCAGTGTCTCCACCCTGAACAGGAATCACATGTAATATTCCCCAGTGTCTCCACTCTGCAGAGGCATCTCATATCATTATATTCCCAAGTGTCTCCTCCCTAGACAGGCACCGCATGTCATTATATTCCCCAGTGTCTCCACCCTGAACAGGCATCGCATGTTATATATTATCCAGTGTCCCCACCCTGCACAGGCATCACATGTCATTATATATCCCCAATGGCCCCACCCTGCACAGGCATCACATGTCATTATATTCCCCAGTGTCTCCACCCTGCACAGGCACCACATGTCATTATATTCCCCAGTGTCTCCTCCCTAGACAGACACTGCATGTCATTATATTCCCCAGTGTCTCCACCGTGCACAGGCATTGCATGTCATTATATATCCCCAGTGTTTCCACCCTGCACAGGCATTGCATGTCATTCTATCCCCAGTTTCTCCACCATGCACAGGCATCGCATGTCATTATATATCCCCAGTGTCTCCACCCTGCACAGGCATTGCATGTCATTATTTCCCCAGTGTCTCCACCCTGCACAGGCACCGCATGTCATTATATATCCCCAGTGTCCCCACCCTGCACAGGCACGGCATGTCATTATATATTTCCAGTGGCCCCACCCTGCACAGGCATCACGTGTCATTATATATCCCCAGTATCGCCACACTGCACAGGCACTGCATGTCATTATATATCCCCAGTGTCTCCACCCTGCCCAGGCATCGTATCTCATTATAATCCCCCAGTGTCTCCACCCTGCACAGGCATCGCATGTCATTATATTCCCCATTGTCTCCACCCTGCACAGGCATCGCATGTCATTATATCCCCATTGTCTCCACCCTGCACTGGATTCGCATGTGATTATATATCCAAAGTGTCTCCACCCTGCACAGGCATCGCATGTCATTATATATCCCCAGTGTCCCCCCCTGCACAGGCATTGCATGTCATTATATCCCCAGTGTCTCCACCCTGCACAGGCATTGCTTGTCATTATATCCCCAGTGTTTCCACCCTGTACAGGCATCACATGTGATTATATCCCAGTGTCTCCACCCTGCACAGGCATAGCATGTCATTATATTCCCCAGTCTCTCCACCATGCAAAGGCATTGCATGTCTATAAATATCCCCAGTGTCTCCACCCTGCACAGACATCCCATGTCATTATATATTCCCCAGTGTCTCCACCCTGCACAGGCATCGCATGTCATTATATTCCCCAGTGTCTCCACCCTCCAGAGGCAGCGCATGTCATTATATCCCCAGTGTCTCCACCCTGCACAGGCATCACATGTCATTATATCCCCAGTGTCTCCACGCTGCACAGGCATCGCATATCTTTATATATCCCGAAGTGTCTCCACCGTGCACAGGCATCGCATGTCATTATATATCCCCAGGATCTCCACCCTGCACAGGCACTGCATGTCATTATATATACTCAGTGTCTCCACCCTGCACAGACATCGCATGTCATTATATATTCCCAGTGTCTCCACCCTGCACAGGCATCCCATGTCATTATATATCCCCAGTGTCTCCACCCTGCACAGGCATCGCATGTCATTATATCCCCAGTATCTCCACCCTGCACAGGCACTGCCTGTCATTATATATACCCAGTGTCTCCACCCTGCACAGGCATCGCATGTCATTATATATTCCAGTGTCTCCACCCTGCACAGGCATCCCATGTCATTATATATCCCCAGTGTCTCCACCCTGCACAGGCATCGCATGTCATTATATCCCCAGTATCTCCACCCTGCACAGGCATCCCATGTCATTATATATTCCCCAGTGTCTCCACCCTGCACAGGCATCGCATGTCATTATATATTCCCAGTGGCCCCACCCTGCACAGGCATCACATGTCATTATATATCCCCAGAGGCCCCACCCTCCACAGGCATCGCATGTCATTATATATCCCCAGTGTCTCCACCCTGCACAGGCATTGCATGTCATTATATATCCCCAGTGTATCCACCCTGCACAGGAATTGCATGTCCTTATATTCTCCAGTGGCCCACCCCAGCACAGGCATCGCATCTCATTATAATCCCCAGTACCTCCCTGCACAGGCATCGCATGCCATTATATATCCCCAGTGTCTCCACACTGCACAAGCATTGCATGTCATTATTTATCCCCAGTGTATCCACCCTGCACAGGCATCACATTTCATTATATATCCCGAGTGTCTCCACCCTGCACAGGCATTGCATGTCATTAAATATCCTCAGTGTAACCATCCTGCACACGCATCCCATGTCATTATATATCCCCAGTGTCTCCACCCTGCACAGGCACCGCATGTCATTATATATCCCTTGTGTCTCCACCCTGTTATATGTGCATAGTGGCCGCACACCTGCACAGACATTGCACGTCATTATATTCCCCAGTGCCCCCCCTGCACAGGCATCGCATGTCATTATATTCTGCAGTATCTCCAACCTGCACAGGCATCCCTTGTCATTATATATTCCCCAGTGTCTCCACCCTGCACAGGCATCGCATGTCATTATATATCCCCAGTGTCTCCACCCTGCACAGGCATCGCATGTCATTATATCCCATGTATCTCCACCCTGCACAGGCATCCCACGTCATTATACATTCCCCAGTGTCTCCACCCTGCACAGGCATTGCATGTTATTATATATCCCCAGTGTATCCACCCTGCACAGACATCACACTTCATTATATATCCCCAGTGTCTCCACCCTGCACAGGCATTGTATGTCATTAAATATCCTCAGTGCATCCAGCCTGCACACGCATCCCATGTCATTATATATCCCCAGTGTCTCCACCCTGCACAGGCATCCCATGTCATTATATATTCCCCAGTGTCTCCACCCTGTAGAGGCATTGCTTGTCATTATATGCCCAGTGGCTCCTCCCTGCACAGGCATCGCATGTCATTATATTCCCCATTGTCTCCACCCTCCAGAGGCAGCGCATGTCATTATATCCCCAGTGTCTCCACCCTGCACAGGCATCGCATGTCATTATATCCCCAGTGTCTCCACGCTGCACAGGCATCGCATGTCTTTATATATCCCTCAGTGTCTCCACCGTGCACAGGCATCGCATGTCATTATATATCCCCAGGATCTCCACCCTGCACAGGCACTGCATGTCATTATATATACCCAGTGTCTCCACCCTGCACAGGCATCCCATGTCATTATATATCCCCAGCGTCTCCACCCTGCACAGACATTGCATGTCATTATATATCCCCAGTGTCTCCACCCTGCACAGGCACCGCATGTCATTATATATCCCGTGTGTCTCCACCCTGTTATATGTGCATAGTGGCCGCACACCTGCACAGACATTGCATGTCATTATATTCCCCAGTGCCCCCCTGCACAGGCATCGCATGTCATTATATTCTGCAGTATCTCCAACCTGCACAGGCATCCCTTGTCATTATATATTCCCCAGTGTCTCCACCCTGCACAGGCATCGCATGTCATTATATATCCCCAGTGTCTCCACCCTGCACAGGCATCGCATGTCATTAAATATCCTCAGTGTATCCAGCCTGCACACGCATCCCATGTCATTATATATCCCCAGTGTCTCCACCCTGCACAGGCATCGCATGTCATTATATCCCCAGTGTCTCCACGCTGCACAGGCATCGCATGTCTTTATATATCCCACAGTGTCTCCACCGTGCACAGGCATCGCATGTCATTATATATCCCCAGGATCTCCACCCTGCACAGGCACTGCATGTCATTATATATACCCAGTGTCTCCACCCTGCACAGGCATCCCATGTCATTATATATCCCCAGTGTCTCCACCCTGCACAGACATTGCATGTCATTATATATCCCCAGTGTCTCCACCCTGCACAGGCACCGCATGTCATTATATATCCCGTGTGTCTCCACCCTGTTATATGTGCATAGTGGCCGCACACCTGCACAGACATTGCACGTCATTATATTCCCCAGTGCCCCCCCTGCACAGGCATCGCATGTCATTATATTCTGCAGTATCTCCAACCTGCACAGGCATCCCTTGTCATTATATATTCCCCAGTGTCTCCATCCTGCACAGGCATCGCATGTCATTATATATACCCAGTGTCTCCACCCTGCACAGGCATCGCATGTCATTATATCCCCAGTATCTCCACCCTGCACAGGCATCCCACGTCATTATATATTCCCCAGTGTCTCCACCCTGCACAGGCATTGCATGTTATTATATATCCCCAGTGTATCCACCCTGCACAGGCATCACACTTCATTATATATCCCCAGTGTCTCCATCCTGCACAGGCATTGCATGTCATTAAATATCCTCAGTGTATCCAGCCTGCACACGCATCCCATGTCATTATATATCCCCAGTGTCTCCACCCTGCACAGGCATCCCATGTCATTATATATTCTCCAGTGTCTCCACCCTGCAGAGGCATTGCTTGTCATTATATGCCCAGTGGCTCCTCCCTGCACAGGCATCGCATGTCTTTATATATCCCTCAGTGTCTCCACCGTGCACAGGCATCGCATGTCATTATATATCCCCATTGTCTCCACCCTCCAGAGGCAGCGCATGTCATTAAATCCCCACTGTCTCCACCCTGCACAGGCATCGCATGTCATTATATCCCCAGTGTCTCCACACTGCACAGGCATCGCATGTCTTTATATATCCCTCAGTGTCTCCACCCTGCACAGGCATCGCATGTCATTATATATCCCCAGGATCTCCACCCTGCACAGGCACTGCATGTCATTATATATACCCAGTGTCTCCACCCTGCACAGGCATCCCATGTCATTATATATCCCCAGTGGCCCCCCCTGCACAGGACTCGCATGTCATATATTATCCAGTGTCCCCACCCTGCACAGGCATCACATGTCATTATATATCCCCAATGGGCCCACCCTGCACAGGCATCACATGTCATTATATTCCCCAGTGTCTCCACCCTGCACAGGCACCGCATGTCATTATATTCCCCAGTGTCTCCTCCCTAGACAGGCACCGCATGTCATATTCCCCAGTGTCTCCACTCTGCAGAGGCATCTCATATCATTATATTCCGCAGTGGCTCCACCCAGCACAGGCATCACATGTCATTATATATCCCCAGTGTCTCCATCCTGCACAGGCATCGCATGTCATTACATATCCCCAGTGTCTCCACCCTGCACAGGCATCGCATGTCATTATATATCCCCAGTGTCTCGACCCTGCACAGGCATCGCATGTCTTTATATATCCCTCAGTGTCTCCACCGTGCACAGGCATCGCATGTCATTATATATCCCCAGGATCTCCACCCTGCACAGGCACTGCATGTCATTATATATACCCAGTGTCTCCACCCTGCACAGGCATCCCATGTCATTATATTCCCCAGTGTCTCCACCCTGCACAGGCACCGCATGTCATTATATTCCCCAGTGTCTCCTCCCTAGACAGGCACCGCATGTCATTATATTCCCCAGTGTCTCCACCCTGAACAGGCATCAACTGTCATATTCCCCAGTGTCTCCACTCTGCAGAGGCATCTCATATCATTATATTCCGCAGTGGCTCCACCCAGCACAGGCATCACATGTCATTATATATCCCCAGTGTCTCCATCCTGCACAGGCATCGCATGTCATTACATATCCCCAGTGTCTCCACCCTGAACAGGCATCGCATGTCATTATATATCCCCAGTGTCTCCACCCTGCACAGGCATCGCATGTCTTTATATATCCCTCAGTGTCTCCACCGTGCACAGGCATCGCATGTCATTATATATCCCCAGTGTCTCCACCCTGCACAGGCACTGCATGTCATTATATATACCCAGTGTCTCCACCCTGCACAGGCATCCCATGTCATTATATATCCCCAGTGTCTCCACCCTGCACAGACATTGCATGTCATTATATATCCCCAGTGTCTCCACCCTGCACAGGCACTGCATGTCATTATATATCCCGTGTGTCTCCACCGTGTTATATGTGCATAGTGGCCGCACACCTGCACAGACATTGCATGTCATTATATTCCCCAGTGCCCCCCTGCACAGGCATCGCATGTCATTATATTCTGCAGTATCTCCAACCTGCACAGGCATCCCTTGTCATTATATATTCCCCAGTGTCTCCACCCTGCACAGGAACCGCATGTCATTATATTCCCCAGTGTCTCCTCCCTAGACAGGCACCGCATGTCATTATATTCCCCAGTGTCTCCACCCTGAACAGGAATCACATGTAATATTCCCCAGTGTCTCCACTCTGCAGAGGCATCTCATATCATTATATTCCCAAGTGTCTCCTCCCTAGACAGGCACCGCATGTCATTATATTCCCCAGTGTCTCCACCCTGAACAGGCATCGCATGTTATATATTATCCAGTGTCCCCACCCTGCACAGGCATCACATGTCATTATATATCCCCAATGGCCCCACCCTGCACAGGCACCGCATGTCATTATATTCCCCAGTGTCTCCTCCCTAGACAGGCACCACATGTCATTATATTCCCCAGTGTCTCCACCCTGCACAGGCATCGCATGTCATTACATATCCCCAGTGTCTCCACCCTGCACAGGCATTGCATGTCATTATATATCCCCAGTGTCTCCACCCTGCACAGGCATTGCATGTCATTATATATCCCCAGTGTCTCCACCCTGCACAGGCATTGCATGTCATTATATATCCCCAGTGTCTCCACCCTGCACAGGCATGGCATGTCATTATATTCCCAGTTTCTCCACCCTGCACAGGCATCGCATGTCATTATATATCCCCAGTGTCTCCACCCTGCACAGGCATTGCATGTCATTATTTCCCCAGTGTCTCCACCCTGCACAGGCACCGCATGTCATTATATATCCCCAGTGTCCCCACCCTGCACAGGCACGGCATGTCATTATATATTTCCAGTATCCCCACCCTGCACAGGCATCACATGTCATTATATATCCCCAGTATCTCCACACTGCACAGGCACTGCATGTCATTATATATCCCCAGTGTCTCCACCATGCGCAGACATCGCATCTCATTATAATCCCCCAGTTTCTCCACCCTGCACAGGCATCGCATGTCATTATATTCCCCATTGTCTCCACCCTGCATAGGCATCGCATGTGATTATATCCCCAGTGTCTCCACCCTGCACAGACATTGCATGTCATTATATATCCCCAGTGTCTCCACCCTGCACAGGCACTGCATGTCATTATATATCCCGTGTGTCTTCACCCTGTTATATGTGCATAGTGGCAGCACACCTGCACAGACATTGCATGTCATTATATTCCCCAGTGCCCGCCCTGCACAGGCATCACATGTCATTATATTCTGCAGTATCTCCAACTTGCACAGGCATCCCTTGTCATTATATATTCCTCAGTGTCTCCACCCTGCACAGGCATCGCATGTCATTATATATCCCCAGTGGCCCCACCCTGCACAGGCATTGCATGTCATATATTATCCAGTGTCCCCACCCTGCACAGGCATCGCATGTCATCATATATCCCCAATGGCCCCACCCTGCACAGGCATCACAAGTCATTATATTCCCCAGTGTCTCCACCCTGCACAGGCACCGCATGTCATTATATTCCCCAGTGTCTCCTCCCTAGACAGACACCGCATGTCATTATATTCCCCAGTGTCTCCACCGTGCACAGGCATTGCATGTCATTATATATCCCCAGTGTCTCCACCCTGCACAGGCATTGCATGTCATTCTATCCCCAGTTTCTCCACCATGCACAGGCATCGCATGTCATTATATATCCCCAGTGTCTCCACCCTGCACAGGCATTGCATGTCATTATTTCCCCAGTGTCTCCACCCTGCACAGGCACCGCATGTCATTATATATCCCCAGTGTCCCCACCCTGCACAGGCACGGCATGTCATTATATATTTCCAGTGGCCCCACCCTGCACAGGCATCACCTGTCATTATATATCCCCAGTATCTCCACACTGCACAGGCACTGCATGTCATTATATATCCCCAGTGTCGCCACCCTGCACAGGCATCGCATCTCATTATAATCCCCCAGTGTCTCCACCCTGCACAGGCATCGCATGTCATTATATTCCCCATTGTCTCCACCCTGCACAGGCATTGCATGTCATTATATCCCCATTGTCTCCACCCTGCACTGGATTCGCATGTCATTATATATCCAAAGTGTCTCCACCCTGCACAGGCATCGCATGTCATTATATATCCCCAGTGTCCCCCCTGCACAGGCATTGCTTCTCATTATATCCCCAGTGTTTCCACCCTGTTCAGGCATCACATGTGATTATATCCCAGTGTCTCCACCCTGCACAGGCATCGCATGTCATTATATTCCCCAGTCTCTCCACCATGCAAAGGCATTGCATGTCTATAAATATCCCCAGTGTCTCCACCCTGCACAGGCATCCCATGTCATTATATATTCCCCAGTGTCTCCACCCTGCACAGGCATCGCATGTCATTATATTCCCCAGTGTCTCCACCCTCCAGAGGCAGCGCATGTCATTATATCCCCAGTGTCTCCACCCTGCACAGGCATCACATGTCATTATATCCCCAGTGTCTCCACGCTGCACAGGCATCGCATATCTTTATATATCCCGAAGTGTCTCCACCGTGCACAGGCATCGCATGTCATTATATATCCCCAGGATCTCCACCCTGCACAGGCACTGCATGTCATTATATATACTCAGTGTCTCCACCCTGCACAGACATCGCATGTCATTATATATTCCCAGTGTCTCCACCCTGCACAGGCATCCCATGTCATTATATATCCCCAGTGTCTCCACCCTGCACAGGCATCGCATGTCATTATATCCCCAGTATCTCCACCCTGCACAGGCACTGCCTGTCATGATATATACCCAGTGTCTCCACCCTGCACAGGCATCGCATGTCATTATATATTCCAGTGTCTCCACCCTGCACAGGCATCCCATGTCATTATATATCCCCAGTGTCTCCACCCTGCACAGGCATCGCATGTCATTATATCCCCAGTATCTCCACCCTGCACAGGCATCCCATGTCATTATATATTCCCCAGTGTCTCCACCCTGCACAGGCATCGCATGTCATTATATATTCCCAGTGGTCCCACCCTGCACAGGCATCACATGTCATTATATATCCCCAGAGGCCCCACCCTCCACAGGCATCGCATGTCATTATATATCCCCAGTGTCTCCACCCTGCACAGGCATTGCATGTCATTATATACCCCCAGTGTATCCACCCTGCACAGGCATTGCATGTCCTTATATTCTCCAGTGGCCCACCCCAGCACAGGCATCGCATCTCATTATAATCCCCAGTACCTCCCTGCACAGGCATCGCATGCCATTATATATCCCCAGTGTCTCCACACTGCACAGGCATTGCATGTCATTATATATCCCCAGTGTATCCACCCTGCACAGGCATCACATTTCATTATATATCCCGAGTGTCTCCACCCTGCACAGGCATTGCATGTCATTAAATATCCTCAGTGTATCCAGCCTGCACACGCATCCCATGTCATTATATATCCCCAGTGTCTCCACCCTGCACAGGCATCCCATGTCATTATATATTCCCCAGTGTCTCCACCCGGCAGAGGCATTGCTTGTCATTATATGCCCAGTGGCTCCTCCCTGCACAGGCATCGCATGTCATTATATTCCCCATTGTCTCCACCCTCCAGAGGTAGCGCATGTCATTATATCCCCAATGTCTCCACCCTGCACAGGCATCGCATGTCATTATATCCCCAGTGTCTCCACGCTGCACAGGCATCGCATGTCTTTATATAACCCTCAGTGTCTCCACCATGCACAGGCATCGCATGTCATTATATATCCCCAGGATCTCCACCCTGCACAGGCACTGCATGTCATTATATATACCCAGTGTCTCCACCCTGCACAGGCATCCCATGTCATTATATATCCCCAGTGTCTCCAACCTGCACAGGCCTCGCATGTCATTATATCCCCAGTGTCTCCACCCTGCACAGACATTGCATGTCATTATATATCCCCAGTGTCTCCACCCTGCACAGGCACCGCATGTCATTATATATCCCGTGTGTCTCCACCCTGTTTTATGTGCATAGTGGCCGCACACCTGTACAGACATTGCATGTCATTATATTCCCCAGTGCCCACCCTGCACAGGCATCGCATGTCATTATATTCTGCAGTATCTCCAACCTACACAGGCATCCCTTGTCATTATATATTCCCCAGTGTCTCCACCCTGCACAGGCATCGCATGTCATTATATATTCCCAGTGGGCCCACCCTGCACAGGCATCACATTTCATTATATATCCCCAGTGGCCCCACCCGGCACAGGCATCGCATTTCATATATTATCCAGTGTCCCCACCCTGCACAGGCATCGCATGTCATTATATATCCCCAATGGCCCCACCCTGCACAGGCATCACATGTCATTATGTTCCCCAGTGTCTCCACCCTGCACAGGCACCGCATGTCATTATATTCCCCAGTGTCTCCTCCCTAGACAGGCACCGCATGTCATTATATTCCCCAGTGTCTCCACCCTGAACAGGCATCACATGTCATATTCCCCAGTGTCTCCACTCTGCAGAGGCATCTCATATCATTATATTCCGCAGTGGCTCCACCCAGCACAGGCATCACATGTCATTATATATCCCCAGTGCCTCCACCCTGCACAGGCATCGCATGTCATTACATATCCCCAGTGTCTCCACCCTGCACAGGCATTGCATGTCATTATATATCCCCAGTGTCTCCACCCTGCACAGGCATTGCATGTCATTATATATCCCCAGTGTCTCCACCCTGCAGAGGCATTGCATGTCATTATATATCCCCAGTTTCTCCACCCTGCACAGGCATCGCATGTCATTATATATCCCCAGTGTCTCCACCCTGCACAGGCATTGCATGTCATTATTTCCCCAGTGTCTCCACCCTGCACAGGCACCGCATGTAATTATATATCCCCAGTGTCCCCACCCTGCACAGGCACGGCATGTCATTATATATTTCCAGTGGTCCCACCCTGCACAGGCATCACATGTCATTATATATCACCAGTATCTCCACACTGCACAGGCACTGCATGTCATTATATATCCCCAGTGTCTTCACCCTGCACAGGCATCGCATCTCATTATAATCCCCGAGTGTCTCCACCCTGCACAGGCATCGCATGTCATTATATTCCCCATTGTCTCCATCCTGCACAGCCATCGCATGTCATTATATCCCCAGTGTCTCCACCCTGCACTGGATTTGCATGTCATTATATATCCAAAGTGTCTCCACCCTGCACAGGCATCGCATGTCATTATATATCCCCAGTGTCCCCCCCTGCACAGGCATTGCATGTCATTATATCCCCAGTGTCTCCACCCTGCACAGGCATTGCTTGTCATTATATCCCCAGTGTTTCCACCCTGTACAGGCATCACATGTCATTATATCCCAGTGTCTCCACGCTGCACAGGCATCGCATGTCATTATATTCCCCAGTCTCTCCACCATGCAAAGGCATTGCATGTCTATAAATATCCCCAGTGTATCCAGCCTGCACAGGCATCCCATGTCATTATATATCCCCAGTTTCTCCACCCTGCACAGGCATCCCATGTCATTATATATATTCCCCAGTGTCTCCACCCTGCACAGGCATCACATGTCATTATATTCCCCAGTGTCTCCACCCTCCAGAGGCAGCGCATGTCATTATATCCCCAGTGTCTCCACCCTGCACAGGCATCACATGTCATTATATCCCCAGTGTCTCCACGCTGCACAGGCATCGCATATCTTTATATATCCCGAAGTGTCTCCACCGTGCACAGGCATCGCATGTCATTATATATCCCCAGGATCTCCACCCTGCACAGGCACTGCATGCCATTATGTATACTCAGTGTCTCCACCCTGCACAGGCATCGCATGTCATTATATATTCCCAGTGTCTCCACCCTGCACAGGCATCCCATGTCATTATATATCCCCAGTGTCTCCACCCTGCACAGGCATCGCATGTCATTATATCCCCAGTATCTCCACCCTGCACAGGCACTGCATGTCATTATATATACCCAGTGTCTCCACCCTGCACAGGCATCGCATGTCATTATATATTCCAGTGTCTCCACCCTGCACAGGCATCCCATGTCATTATATATATTCCCCAGTGTCTCCACCCTGCACAGGCATCACATGTCATTATATTCCCCAGTGTCTCCACCCTCCAGAGGCAGCGCATGTCATTATATCCCCAGTGTCTCCACCCTGCACAGGCATCACATGTCATTATATCCCCAGTGTCTCCACGCTGCACAGGCATCGCATATCTTTATATATCCCGAAGTGTCTCCACCGTGCACAGGCATCGCATGTCATTATATATCCCCAGGATCTCCACCCTGCACAGGCACTGCATGCCATTATGTATACTCAGTGTCTCCACCCTGCACAGGCATCGCATGTCATTATATATTCCCAGTGTCTCCACCCTGCACAGGCATCCCATGTCATTATATATCCCCAGTGTCTCCACCCTGCACAGGCATCGCATGTCATTATATCCCCAGTATCTCCACCCTGCACAGGCACTGCATGTCATTATATATACCCAGTGTCTCCACCCTGCACAGGCATCGCATGTCATTATATATTCCAGTGTCTCCACCCTGCACAGGCATCCCATGTTATTATATATCCCCAGTGTCTCCACCCTGCACAGGCATCGCATGTCATTATATCCCCAGTATCTCCACCCTGCACAGGCATCCCATGTCATTATATATTCCCCAGTGTCTCAACCCTGCACAGGCATCGCATGTCATTATATATTCCCAGTGGCCCCACCCTGCACAGGCATCACATGTCATTATATATCCCCAGAGGCCCCACCCTCCACAGGCATCGCATGTCATTATATATCCCCAGTGTCTCCACCCTGCACAGGCATTGCATGTCATTATATATCCCCAGTGTATCCACCCTGCACAGGCATTGCATGTCCTTATATTCTCCAGTGGCCCACCCCTGCACAGGCATCGCATCTCATTATAATCCCCAGTACCTCCCTGCACAGGCATCGCATTCCATTATATATCCCCAGTGTCTCCACCCTGCACAGGCATTGCATGTTATTATATATACCCAGTGTATCCACCCTGCACAGGCATCACATTTCATTATATATCCCGAGTGTCTCCACCCTGCACAGGCATTGCATGTCATTAAATATCATCAGTGTATCCAGCCTGCACAGGCATCCCATGTCATTAAATATCCCCAGTGTCTCCACCCTGCACAGGCATCCCATGTCATTATATATTCCTCAGTGTCTCCACCCTGCAGAGGCATTGCTTGTCATTATGTGCCCAGTGGCTCCTCCCTGCACAGGCATCGCATGTCATTATATTCCCCATTGTCTCCACCCTCAGGAGGCAGTGCATGTCATTATATCCCCAGGGTCTCCACCCTGCACAGGCATCGCATGTCATTATATCCCCAGTGTCTCCACGCTGCACAGGCATCGCATGTCTTTATATAACCCTCAGTGTCTCCACCATGCACAGGCATCGCATGTCATTATATATCCCCAGGATCTCCACCCTGCACAGGCACTGCATGTCATTATATATACCCAGTGTCTCCACCCTGCACAGGCATCCCATGTCATTATATTCCCCATTGTCTCCACCCTCCAGAGGCAGCGCATGTCATTATATCCCCAGTGTCTCCACCCTGCACAGGCATCGCATGTCATTATATCCCCAGTGTCTCCACCCTGCACAGACATTGCATGTCATTATATATCCCCGGTGCCCACCCTGCACAGGCATTGCATGTCATTATATATTCCCAGTGGCCCCACCCTGCACAGGCATCACATGTCATTATATATCCCCAGTGGCCCCACCCTGCACAGGCATCGCATGTCATATATTATCCAGTGTCCCCACCCTGCACAGGCATCGCATGTCATTATATATCCCCAATGGCCCCACCCTGCACAGGCATCACATGTCAATATATTCCCCAGTGTCTCCACTCTGCACAGGCACCGCATGTAATTATATTCCCCAGTGTCTCCTCCCTAGACAGGCACTGCATGTCATTATATTCCCCAGTGTCTCCACCCTGAACAGGCATCACATGTCATATTCCCCAGTGTCTCCACTCTGCAGAGGCATCTCATATCATTATATTCCGCAGTGGCTCCACCCAGCACAGGCATCACATGTCATTATATATCCCCAGTGTCTCCACCCTGCACAGGCATCGCATGTCATTACATATCCCCAGTGTCTCCACCCTGCACAGGCATCGCATGTCATTATATATCCCCAGGATCTCCACCCTGCACAGGCACTGCATGTCATTATATATACCCAGTGTCTCCACCCTGCACAGGCATCCCATGTCATTATATTCCCCATTGTCTCCACCCTCCAGAGGCAGTGCATGTCATTATATCCCCAGTGTCTCCACCCTGCACAGGCATCGCATGTCATTATATCCCCAGTGTCTCCACCCTGCACAGACATTGCATGTCATTATATATCCCCGGTGCCCACCCTGCACAGGCATTGCATGTCATTATATATTCCCAGTGGCCCCACCCTGCACAGGCATCACATGTCATTATATATCCCCAGTGGCCCCACCCTGCACAGGCATCGCATGTCATATATTATCCAGTGTCCCCACCCTGCACAGGCATCGCATGTCATTATATATCCCCAATGGCCCCACCCTGCACAGGCATCACATGTCAATATATTCCCCAGTGTCTCCACTCTGCACAGGCACCGCATGTAATTATATTCCCCAGTGTCTCCTCCCTAGACAGGCACTGCATGTCATTATATTCCCCAGTGTCTCCACCCTGAACAGGCATCACATGTCATATTCCCCAGTGTCTCCACTCTGCAGAGGCATCTCATATCATTATATTCCGCAGTGGCTCCACCCAGCACAGGCATCACATGTCATTATATATCCCCAGTGTCTCCACCCTGCACAGGCATCGCATGTCATTACATATCCCCAGTGTCTCCACCCTGCACAGGCATTGCATGTCATTATATATCCCCAGTGTCTCCACCCTTCACAGGCATTGTATGTCATTATGTATCCCCAGTGTCTCCTCCCTGCAGAGGCATTGCATGTCATTATATATCCCCAGAGTCTCCACCCTGCACAGGCATTGCATGTCATTCTATCCCTAGTTTCTCCACCCTGCACAGGCATTGCATGTCATTATATATCCCCAGTGTCTCCACCCTGCACAGGCATTGCATGTCATTATTTCCCCAGTGTCTCCACCCTGCACAGGCACCGCATGTCATTATATATCCCCAGTGTCCCCGCCCTGCACAGGCACGGCATGTCATTATATATTTCGAGTGGCCCCACCCTGCACAGGCATCACATGTCATTATATATCCCCAGTATCTCCACACTGCACAGGCACTGCATGTCATTATATATCCCCAGTGTCTCCACTCTGCACAGGCATCGCATCTCATTATAATCCCCCAGTGTCTCCACCCTGCACAGGCATCGCATGTCATTATATTCCCCATTGTCTCCACCCTGCACAGGCATCGCATGTCATTATATCCCCAGTGTCTCCACCCTGCACAGGCATTGCTTGTCATTATATCCCCAGTGTTTCCACCCTGTACAGGCATCACATGTCATTAAATCCCAGTGTCTCCACCCTGCACATGCATCGCATGTCATTATATTCCCCAGTGTCTCCACCATGCACAAGCATTGCATGTCATTAAATATCCCCAGTGTATCCAGCCTGCACACGCATTCCATGTCATTATATATTCCCCAGTGTCTCCACCCTGCAGAGGCATTGCTTGTCATTATATGCCCAGTGGCTCCTCCCTGCACAGGCATCGCATGTCATTATATTCCCCAGTGTCTCCACCCTCCAGAGGCAGCGCATGTCATTATATCCCCAGTGTCTCCACCCTGCACAGGCATCACATGTCATTATATCCCCAGTGTCTCCACGCTGCACAGGCATCGCATGTCTTTATATATCCCCCAGTGTCTCCACCGTTTACAGGCATAGCATGTCATTATATATCCCCAGGATCACCACCCTGCACAGGCACTGCATGTCATTATATATACCCAGTGTCTTCACCCTGCACAGGCATTGCATGTCATTATATATCCCCAGTGTCTCCACCCTGCACAGGCATTGCATGTCATTATTTCCCCAGTGTCTCCACCCTGCACAGGCACCGCATGTCATTATATATCCCCAGTGTCCCCACCCTGCACAGGCACGGCATGTCATTATATATTTCGAGTGGCCCCACCCTGCACAGGCATCACATGTCATTATATATCCCCAGTATCTCCACACTGCACAGGCACTGCATGTCATTATATATCCCCAGTGTCTCCACTCTGCACAGGCATCGCATCTCATATAATCCCCCAGTGTCTCCACCCTGCACAGGCATCGCATGTCATTATATTCCCCATTGTCTCCACCCTGCAAAGGCATCGCATGTCATTATATCCCCAGTGTCTCCACCCTGCACAGGCATTGCTTGTCATTATATCCCCAGTGTTTCCACCCTGTACAGGCATCACATGTCATTAAATCCCAGTGTCTCCACCCTGCACATGCATCGCATGTCATTATATTCCCCAGTGTCTCCACCATGCACAAGCATTGCATGTCATTAAATATCCCCAGTGTATCCAGCCTGCACACGCATTCCATGTCATTATATATTCCCCAGTGTCTCCACCCTGCAGAGGCATTGCTTGTCATTATATGCCCAGTGGCTCCTCCCTGCACAGGCATCGCATGTCATTATATTCCCCAGTGTCTCCACCCTCCAGAGGCAGCGCATGTCATTATATCCCCAGTGTCTCCACCCTGCACAGGCATCACATGTCATTATATCCCCAGTGTCTCCACGCTGCACAGGCATCGCATGTCTTTATATATCCCCCAGTGTCTCCACCGTTTACAGGCATAGCATGTCATTATATATCCCCAGGATCACCACCCTGCACAGGCACTGCATGTCATTATATATACCCAGTGTCTTCACCCTGCACAGGCATTGCATGTCATTATATATTCCCAGTGTCTTCACCCTGCACAGGCATCGCATGTCATTATATCCCCAGTATCTCCACCCTGCACAGGCACTGCATATCATTATATATACCCAGTGTCTCCACCCTGCACAGGCATTGCATGTCATTATATATTCCCAGTGTCTCCACCCTGCACAGGCATCCCATGTCATTATATATCCCCAGTGTCTCCACCCTGCACAGGCATCGCATGTCATTATATCCCCAGTATCTCCACCCTGCACAGGCATCCCACGTCATTATATATTCCCCAGTGTCTCCACCCTGCACAGGCATTGCATGTCATTATATATTCCCAGTGGCTCCACCCTGCACAGGCATCACATGTCATTATATATCCCCAGTGGCCCCACCCTCCACAGGCATCGCATGTCATTATATATCCCCAGTGTCTCCACCCTGCACAGGCATTGCATGTCATTATATATCCCCAGTGTATCCACCCTGCACAGGCATTGCATGTCCTTATATTCTCCAGTGGCCCACCCCTGCACAGGCATCGCATCTCATTATAATCCCCAGTGCCTCCCTGCACAGGCATCGCATGCCATTATATATCCCCAGTGTCTCCACCCTGCACAGGCATCCCATGTCATTATATATTCCCCAGTGTCTCCACCCGGCAGAGGCATTGCTTGTCATTATATGCCCAGTGGCTCCTCCCTGCACAGGCATCACATGTCATTATATTCCCCCTTGTCTCCACCCTCCAGAGGCAGCGCATGTCATTATATTCCCAGTGTCTCCACCCTGCACAGGCATCGCATGTCATTATATCCCCAGTGTCTCCACGCTGCACAGGCATCGCATGTCTTTATATAACCCTCAGTGTCTCCACAATGCACAGGCATCGCATGTCATTATATATCCCAAGGATCTCCACCCTGCACAGGCACTGCATGTCATTATATATACCCAGTGTCTCCACCCTGCACAGGCATCCCATGTCATTATATATCCCCAGTGTCTCCAACCTGCACAGGCCTCGCATGTCATTATATCCCCAGTGTATCCACCCTGCACAGGCATTGCATGTCCTTATATTCTCCAGTGGCCCACCCCTGCACAGGCATCGCATCTCATTATAATCCCCAGTACCTCCCTGCACAGGCATCGCATGCCATTATATATCCCCAGTGTCTCCACCCTGCACAGGCATCCCATGTCATTATATATCCCCAGTGTCTCCAACCTGCACAGGCCTCGCATGTCATTATATCCCCAGTGTCTTCACCCTGCACAGGCATCGCATGTCATTATATCCCCAGTATCTCCACCCTGCACAGGCACTGCATATCATTATATATACCCAGTGTCTCCACCCTGCACAGGCATTTCATGTCATTATATATTCCCAGTGTCTCCACCCTGCACAGGCATCCCATGTCATTATATATCCCCAGTGTCTCCACCCTGCACAGGCATCGCATGTCATTATATCCCCAGTATCTCCACCCTGCACAGGCATCCCACGTCATTATATATTCCCCAGTGTCTCCACCCTGCACAGGCATTGCATGTCATTATATATTCCCAGTGGCTCCACCCTGCACAGGCATCACATGTCATTATATATCCCCAGTGGCCCCACCCTCCACAGGCATCGCATGTCATTATATATCCCCAGTGTCTCCACCCTGCACAGGCATTGCATGTCATTATATATCCCCAGTGTATCCACCCTGCACAGGCATTGCATGTCCTTATATTCTCCAGTGGCCCACCCCTGCACAGGCATCGCATCTCATTATAATCCCCAGTACCTCCCTGCACAGGCATCGCATGCCATTATATATCCCCAGTGTCTCCACCCTGCACAGGCATTGCATGTCATTATATATTCCCAGTGGCTCCACCCTGCACAGGCATCACATGTCATTATATATCCCCAGTGGCCCCACCCTCCACAGGCATCGCATGTCATTATATATCCCCAGTGTCTCCACCCTGCACAGGCATTGCATGTCATTATATATCCCCAGTGTATCCACCCTGCACAGGCATTGCATGTCCTTATATTCTCCAGTGGCCCACCCCTGCACAGGCATCGCATCTCATTATAATCCCCAGTACCTCCCTGCACAGGCATCGCATGCCATTATATATCCCCAGTGTCTCCACCCTGCACAGGCATCCCATGTCATTATATATTCCCCAGTGTCTCCACCCGGCAGAGGCATTGCTTGTCATTATATGCCCAGTGGCTCCTCCCTGCACAGGCATCACATGTCATTATATTCCCCATTGTCTCCACCCTCCAGAGGCAGCGCATGTCATTATATTCCCAGTGTCTCCACCCTGCACAGGCATCGCATGTCATTATATCCCCAGTGTCTCCACGCTGCACAGGCATCGCATGTCTTTATATAACCCTCAGTGTCTCCACCATGCACAGGCATCGCATGTCATTATATATCCCCAGGATCTCCACCCTGCACAGGCACTGCATGTCATTATATATACCCAGTGTCTCCACCCTGCACAGGCATCCCATGTCATTATATATCCCCAGTGTCTCCAACCTGCACAGGCCTCGCATGTCATTATATCCCCAGTGTATCCACCCTGCACAGGCATTGCATGTCCTTATATTCTCCAGTGGCCCACCCCTGCACAGGCATCGCATCTCATTATAATCCCCAGTACCTCCCTGCACAGGCATCGCATGCCATTATATATCCCCAGTGTCTCCACCCTGCACAGGCATCCCATGTCATTATATATCCCCAGTGTCTCCAACCTGCACAGGCCTCGCATGTCATTATATCCCCAGTGTCTCCACCCTGCACAGACATTGCATGTCATTATATATCCCCAGTGTCTCCACCCTGCACAGGCACCGCATGTCATTATATATCCCGTGTGTCTCCACCCTGTTATATGTGCATAGTGGCCGCACACCTGCACAGACATTGCATGTCATTATATTCCCCAGTGCCCCCCCTGCACAGGCATCGCATGTCATTATATTCTGCAGTATCTCCAACCTGCACAGGCATCCCATGTCATTATATATTCCTAGTGGCCCCACCCTGCACAGGCATCACAAGTCATTATATATCCCCAGTGGCCCCACCCTGCACAGGCATCACATGTCATTATATATCCCAAGTGGCCCCACCCTGCACAGGCATCGCATTTCATATATTATCCAGTGTCCCCACCCTGCACAGGCATCGCATGTCATAATATATCCCCAATGGCCCCACCCTGCACAGGCATCACATGTCATTATGTTCCCCAGTGTCTCCACCCTGCACAGGCACCGCATGTCATTATATCCCCAGTGTCTCCTCCCTAGACAGGCACCGCATGTCATTATATTCCCCAGTGTCTCCACCCTGAACAGGCATCACATGTCATATTCCCCAGTGTCTCCACTCTGCAGAGGCATCTCATATCATTATATTCCGCAGTGGCTCCACCCAGCACAGGCATCACATGCCATTATATATACCCAGTGTCTCCACCCTGCACAGGCATCGCATGTCATTACATATCCCCAGTGTCTCCACCCTGCACAGGCATTGCATGCCATTATATATCCCCAGTGTCTCCACCCTGCACAGGCATTGCATGTCATTATATATCCCCAGTGTCTCCACCCTGCAGAGGCATTGCATGTCATTATATATCCCCAGTTTCTCCACCCTGCACAGGCATTGCATGTCATTATATATCCCCAGTGTCTCCACCCTGCACAGGCATTGCATGTCATTATTTCCCCAGTGTCTCCACCCTGCACAGGCACCGCATGTCATTATATATCCCCAGTGTCCCCACCCTGCACAGGCACGGCATGTCATTATATATTTCCAGTGGCCCCACCCTGCACAGGCATCACATGTCATTATATATCACCAGTATCTCCACACCGCACAGGCACTGCATGTCATTATATATCCCCAGTGTCTCCACCCTGCACAGGCATCGCATCTCATTATAATCCCCCAGTGTCTCCACCCTGCACAGGCATCGCATGTCATTATATTCCCCATTGTCTCCACCCTGCACAGGCATCGCATGTCATTATATCCCCAGTGTCTCCACCCTGCACAGGCATCGCATCTCATTATAATCCCCCAGTGTCTCCACCCTGCACAGGCATCCCATGTCATTATATATCCCCAGTGTCTCCACCCTGCACAGGCATCCCATGTCATTATATATATTCCCCAGTGTCTCCAACCTGCACAGGCATCGCATGTCATTATATTCCCCAGTGTCTCCACCCTCCAGAGGCAGCGCATGTCATTATATCCCCAGTGTCTCCACCCTGCACAGGCATCACATGTCATTATATCCCCAGTGTCTCCACGCTGTACAGGCATCGCATATCTTTATATATCCCGAAGTGTCTCCACCGTGCAAAGGCATCGCATGTCATTATATATCCCCAGGATCTCCACCCTGCACAGGCACTGCATGTCATTATATATACTCAGTGTCTCCACCCTGCACAGGCATCGCATGTCATTATATATTCCCAGTGTCTCCACCCTGCACAGGCATCCCATGTCATTATATATCCCCTGTGTCTCCACCCTGCACAGGCACTGCATGTCATTATATATACCCAGTGTCTCCACCCTGCACAGGCATCGCATGTCATTATATATTCCAGTGTCTCCACCCTGCACAGGCATCCCATGTCATTATATATCCCCAGTGTCTCCACCCTGCACAGGCATTGCATGTCATTATATCCCCAGTATCTCCACCCTGCACAGGCATCCCATGTCATTATATATTCCCCAGTGTCTCAACCCTGCACAGGCATCGCATGTCATTATATATTCCCAGTGGCCCCACCCTGCACAGGCATCACATGTCATTATATATCCCCAGAGGCCCCACCCTCCACAGGCATCACATGTCATTATATATCCCCAGTGTCTCCACCCTGCACAGGCATTGCATGTCATTATATATCCCCAGTGTATCCACCCTTCACAGGCATTGCATGTCCTTATATTCTCCAGTGGCCCACCCCTGCACAGGCATCGCATCTCATTATAATCCCCAGTACCTCCCTGCACAGGCATTGCATGCCATTATATATCCCCAATGTCTCCACCCTGCACAGGCATTGCATGTTATTATATATCCCCAGTGTATCCACCCTGCACAGGCATCACATTTCATTATATATCCCGAGTGTCTCCACCCTGCACAGGCATTGCATGTCATTAAATATCCTCAGTGTATCCAGCCTGCACACGCATCCCATGTCATTAAATATCCCCAGTGTCTCCACCCTGCACAGGCATCCCATGTCATTATATATTCCCCAGTGTCTCCACCCTGAAGAGGCATTGCTTGTCATTATGTGCCCAGTGGCTCCTCCCTGCACAGGCATCGCATGTCATTATATTCCCCATTGTCTCCACCCTCCAGAGGCAGCGCATGTCATTATATCCCCAGTGTCTCCACCATGCACAAGCATTGCATGTCATTATATATCCCCAGGATCTCCACCCTGCACAGGCACTGCATGTCATTATATATACCCAGTGTCTCCACCCTGCACAGGCATCCCATGTCATTATATTCCCCATTGTCTCAACCCTCCAGAGGCAGCGCATGTCATTATATCCCCAGTGTCTCCACCCTGCACAGGCATCGCATGTCATTATATCCCCAGTGTCTCCACCCTGCACAGACATTGCATGTCATTATATATCCCCAGTGTCTCCACCCTGCACAGGCACTGCATGTCATTATATATCCCGTGTGTCTCCACCCTGTTATATGTGCATAGTGGCCGCACACCTGCACAGACATTGCATGTCATTATATTCCCCAGTGCCCCCCTGCACAGGCATTGCATGTCATTATATTCTGCAGTATCTCCAACTTACACAGGCATCCCTTGTCATTATATATTCCCCAGTGTCTCCACCCTGCACAGGCATCGCATGTCATTATATATTCCCAGTGGCCCCACCCTGCACAGGCATCACATGTCATTATATATCACCAGTGGCCCCACCCTGCACAGGCATCGCATGTCATATATTATCCAGTGTCCCCACCCTGCACAGGCATCGCATGTCATTATATATCCCCAATGGCCCCACCCTGCACAGGCATCACATGTCATTATATTCCCCAGTGTCTCCACCCTGAACAGGCACCGCATGTAATTATATTCCCCAGTGTCTCCTCCCTAGACAGGCACCGCATGTCATTATATTCCCGAGTGTCTCCACCCTGAACAGGCATCACATGTCATATTCCCCAGTGTCTCCACTCTGCAGAGGCATCTCATATCATTATATTCCGCAGTGGCTCCACCCAGCACAGGCATCACATGTCATTATATATCCCCAGTGTCTCCACCCTGCACAGGCATCGCATGTCATTATATATCCCCAGTGTCTCCACCCTGCACAGGCATTGTATGTCATTATATATCCCCAGTGTCTCCACCCTGCAGAGGCATTGCATGTCATTATATATCCCCAGTGTCTCCACCCTGCACAGGCATTGCATGTCATTCTATCCCCAGTTTCTCCACCCTGCACAGCATTGCATGTCATTATATATCCCCAGTGTCTCCACCCTGCACATGCATTGCATGTCATTATTTCCCCAGTGCCTCCACCCTGCACAGGCACCGCATGTCATTATATATCCCCAGTGTCCCCACCCTGCACAGGCATGGCATGTCATTATATATTTCCAGTGGCCCCACCCTGCACAGGCATCACATGTCATTATATATCCCCAGTATCTCCACACTGCACAGGCACTGCATATCATTATATATCCCCAGTGTCTCCACTCTGCACAGGCATCGCATCTCATTATAATCCCCCAGTGTCTCCACCCTGCACAGGCATCGCATGTCATTATATTCCCCATTGTCTCCACCCTGCACAGGCATCGCATGTCATTATATCCCCAGTGTCTCCACCCTGCACAGGTATTGCTTGTCATTATATCCCCAGTGTTTCCACCCTGTACAGGCATCACATGTCATTATATCCCAGTGCCTCCACCCTGCACATGCATCGCATGTCATTATATTCCCCAGTGTCTCCACCATGCACAAGCATTGCATGTCATTAAATATCCCCAGTGTATCCAGCCTGCACACGCATCCCATGTCATTATATATTCCCCAGTGTCTCCACCCTGCAGAGGCATTGCTTGTCATTATATGCCCAGTGGCTCCTCCCTGCACAGGCATGGCATTTCATTATATTCCCCAGTGTCTCCACCCTCCAGAGGCAGCGCATGTCATTATATCCCCAGTGTCTCCACCCTGCACAGGCATCACATGTCATTATATCCCCAGTGTCTCCACGCTGCACAGGCATCGCATGTCTTTATATATCCCCCAGTGTCTCCACCGTTTACAGGCATCGCATGTCATTATATATCCCCAGGATCTCCACCCTGCACAGGCACTGCATGTCATTATATATACCCAGTGTCTTCACCCTGCACAGGGATCGCATGTCATTATATATTCCCAGTGTCTCCACCCTGCACAGGCATCCCATGTCATTATATATCCCCAGTGTCTTCACCCTGCACATTCATCGCATGTCATTATATCCCCAGTATCTCCACCCTGCACAGGCACTGCATATCCTTATATATACCCAGTGTCTCCACCCTGCACAGGCATCGCATGTCATTATATATTCCCAGTGTCTCCACCCTGCACAGGCATCCCATGTCATTATATATCCCCAGTGTCTCCACCCTGCACAGGCATCGCATGTCATTATATCCCCAGTATCTCCACCCTGCACAGGCATCCCACGTCATTATATATTCCCCAGTGTCTCCACCCTGCACAGGCATCGCATGTCATTATAAATTCCCAGTGGCTCCACCCTGCACAGGCATCACATGTCATTATATATCCCCAGTGGCCCCACCCTCCACAGGCATCGCATGTCATTATATATCCCCAGTGTCTCCACCCTGCACAGGCATTGCATGTCATTATATATCCCCAGTGTATCCACCCTGCACAGGCATTGCATGTCCTTATATTCTCCAGTGGCCCACCCCTGCACAGGCATCGCATCTCATTATAATCCCCAGTACCTCCCTGCACAGGCATCGCATGCCATTATATATCCCCAGTGTCTCCACCCTGCACAGGCATTGTATGTTATTATATATCCCCAGTGTATCCACCCTGAACAGGCATCACACTTCATTATATATCCCCAGTGTCTCCACCCCGCACAGGCATTGCATGTCATTATATATTCCCCAGTGTCTCCACCCTGCACAGGCATCCCATGTCATTATATATTCCCCAGTACCTCCCTGCACAGGCATTGCATGTCATTATATTCCCCATTGTCTCCCAACCAGAGGCAGTGCATGTCATTATATCCCCAGTGTCTCCACCCTGCACAGGAATCGCATGTCATTATATCCCCAGTGTCTCCACGCTGCACAGGCATCGCATGTCTTTATATATCCCTCAGTGTCTCCACCGTGCACAGGCATCGCATGTCATTATATATCCCCAGGATCTCCACCCTGCACAGGCACTGCATGTCATTATATATACCCATTGTCTCCACCCTGCATAGGCATCCCATGTCATTATATATCCCCAGTGTCTCCACCCTGCACAGACATTGCATGTCATTATATATCCCCAGTGTCTCCACCCTGCACAGGCACCGCATGTCATTATATATCCCGTGTGTCTCCACCCTGTTATATGTGCATAGTGGCCGCACACCTGCACAGACATTGCACGTCATTATATTCCCCAGTGCCCCCCTGCACAGGCATCGCATGTCATTATATTCTGCAGTATCTCCAACCTGCACAGGCATCCCTTGTCATTATATATTCCCCAGTGTCTCCACCCTGCACAGGCATCGCATGTCATTATATATCCCCAGTGTCTCCACCCTGCACAGGCATCGCATGTCATTATATCCCCAGTATCTCCACCCTGCACAGGCATCCTACGTCATTATATATTCCCCAGTGTCTCCACCCTGCACAGGCATTGCATGTTATTATATATCCCCAGTGTATCCACCCTGCACAGGCATCACACTTCATTATATATCCCCAGTGTCTCCACTCTGCACAGGCATTGCATGTCATTAAATATCCTCAGTGTATCCAGCATGCACACGCATCCCATGTCATTATATATCCCCAGTGTCTCCACCCTGCACAGGCATCCCATGTCATTATATATTCCCCAGTGTCTCCACCCTGCAGAGGCATTGCTTGTCATTATATGCTCAGTGGCTCCTCCCTGCACAGGCATCACATGTCATTATATTCCCCATTGTCTCCACCCTCCAGAGG